>NW_028121125.1:0-39945 GCF_965183815.1 Platalea leucorodia
CTTCCTTCTCCTTCTCCTCCTCGTCCTGCTGTTCTTCCTTCTCCTGCTCTTCTTCCCCCTCCTCCTGTTCTTCCTCTGCCTCCTATTCTTTTCCTTTCTTTTCTTCCTCCTCCTGTTCTTCCTCTTCCTCCTCCTCTTCTCGTTTCTTCTCCTCCTCCTCCTTTTCTTTCTCCTCCGTTTTTCGTCATCCTCATCCTTTTCTTTATTCTCCCCCTCCTCCTTATCCTGTTCTTCCTCCTCTTCCTCCATCTCCCTTACTCTTTCTCGTTTTCTTCCTCCTCCTCTTCCTCATCCTGTTCTTCCTTCTCTTCATCTTCTTCCTCCTCATGCCCCCATTCTTCTCCTGATTCTCTTCCCCTTCTTCCTCCTCCTGCTCTTCTTCCTCCTCCTGTTTCTCCTCCTCCTGTTCATTCTCGTCCTCCATTTCTTCCTCCTCTATCTCCTCTTCTTTCTCTTCCTCCTCTTGTCCTTCCGTGTGTTCCTTTTCATGTTCCTCCTCGTACTCCCTCCTGCTCTTGTTCTTCCTCTTCTTCTTGTTCTTTTTCATGTTCTTCATCCTGTTCTTCCTATAGTTCTCCCTCCTCCTCCTGTTCTTGTTCTTTCTCCTCCTTTTTGTCTTCACCCAGTTCTTCCTCCACCTCTTCTTCCTCTTCCTTGGTCTCCTTCACTTTCTCCTCTTCATACACCTTTGCATGTTTATCTTCTGCATGTTTATCATACTCCTGTTCTTGTTCTTCATAGTCCTTCTCCTTATACCCCTCCTTCTCCTTCTCCTCCTCCAACTCTTCGTCCTCCTATTTCCTTCTCACTTTCTTCCTCCTCTTCCTGTTATTCTGTTACTCTGTTTACCCTCCTCTTCTTTATCCTCATCCTCCTGTTCCTTCTGTTCTTTTTCCACCTTCTCCTCTTCTTCTACTTCCTCCTCTTCCTTCTCCTTCTTCCTTCTCCTCCTCCTCCTGTTCTTCACCATATTCCTCCTCCTTCTTCTCTTCATCTTCTCCTAACTCATATTTCTTTTTCTTCCTCCTCCTCCAAATCCTGTTCTTCCTCCTCTTCTTCCTTCTCCTTGTCCTCGTATTCTTCTTAATTTTTGTCCTCTTATTCCTCCTCCTCCTCCTCTTTCTCCTCCCCCTCATCCTCCTATCTCCCCTCCTCCTTTTTTTACTTCTCTCTCTCCTCCTCCTCCTCTTCCTCATCTTATTCCTGTTCCTTTTCCTATTTCTTCTCCTGTTCTTCCTCCACCTTTTCTTCTTCTTCCTCTTGCTCATTTCTCATCTTTCTCCTCCTTATCCTGTTCCTTTTTATCCTTGTCCTATTTCTTCCTCCTCTTTATCCTCGTCTTCCTTCTTGTGTTGCTCCTTCTCCTCCTCCTTCTCCTACACCTTCCCATCCAACTTCTCCTCATCCATATCCTTTTGTTGCCTCCTAATCCTTCTCTTGCATTTTCTCCTTGACAATTGTATGAGATGTAACAAGGCTCAGTGCCCAGTCCTGTACTTGGGTCATAAAAACCCCGAGCAAGGCTACAGGCATGGGGAGGAGTGGCTGGAGAGCTGCCCGGCGAAAAAGGACCTGGGGGTGTTGGTCGACAGCCGGCTGAAGATGAGCCGGCAGTGTGCCCAGGTGGCCAAGAAGGCCACTGGCACCCCTGGCTTGTATCAGAATTAGTGTGGCCAGCAGGACTAGGGCAGTGATCGTCCCCCTGTACTCAGCACTGGTGAGGCCGCACTTTGAATCCTGTGTTCAGTTTTGGGCGCCTCACTACAAGAAGGACATTGAGGTGCTGGAGCGTGTCCAAAGAAGGGCAACGAGGCTGGTGAAGGGTCTGGAGCACAAGTCCTGTGAGGAGCGGCTGAGGGAGCTGGGGTTGTTCAGCCTGGAGAAAAGGAGGCTGAGGGGAGACCTTATTGCTCTCCATAACTACCTGAAAGGAGGCTGTAGTGAGGTGGGGGTCGGTCGGATAAGAGGAGAGCAAATGGCCTCAGGTTCTACCAGGGGAGCTTTAGGTTGGATATTAGGAAAAATTTCTTCACCAAAGGGGTTGTCAAGCATTGGAACAGGCTGCCTGGGGAAGTGGTTGAGTACCCATCCCTGGAGGCATTTAACATGTGGAGACGTGGAGATGTGGCACTTAGGGACATGGTTTAGTGGTGGACTTGGTAGTTTTAGGTTAACGGTTGGACTCAATGATCTTAAGGGTCTTTTCCAACCTAAATGACTCTGATTCTGAACCCCTCAGCCCCACATGCCGTTCTCCATGGCTTTGGTGAATCCTGTATCAACCTCACCTCACCAGTCTGCCTCCTACAGCTGTATGGTGGAGCCTTGCTCACATGCTGGAGTGCAGGGCAGTCATGGGAGAAAAGCAGGAGGCAGCCACGTGCGTTGCATTTGCTGAGCAGGGTGGAGAGCAGTGGCTTGAAGGGGGGCAGCCTCAGAGCTCGTGAAAGGTGCAGGAGCTTAGTGCTGCCATCCTGGCTTGTGGGGTTAGACCTAAGGCCCAGAGCTGAGTGCGCAGCCTGGTCCCTGGGATGACAGGGCAGGCTCTGTCTGAAAGTGGAATAGCTGCTCTTCTCAGGGCCCTTGAGGCGTCGCATGGCTTCACAGGCACCAGAACTGGGCCCCAAGCAAACTGGACTCAAGGCTGCTTTGGTTTTTGAGAATGGACCTGAAGGTGGTGCCCCATGTCTGCTTAGAGCAGACGGAAGAAGGCCTTAGAGAAGACAACTTGTCTTCTGTGGGTACTCTGCTGTTCCAGCACCAGATTTTGCAGGTGGTTGAGGGGGAATGATGCGAGAGGTGGCCACACTTCACAGATAATTGAAGGAAGAGCTGGGGTCATTTTGGGGAGAGGAATCTGTCAGGGATAGCAGTACCCAAGAAACCGCATCAGTGATGCCATGGAAGTCCAAGGTGACCTAGCTAACGGCACCTGAAACCCCAACTCTGTTCACAGATGGGGCAAACCTGGGAGCAAGAGGGAAAAAAAATAACTGGGGGTGGGTGCCTTGTTTGGGAGGAGACAAAGGCGGAGAAAGGGAGGAGTGAAGGAAGAGGAGGGAGATGTATAAGCATGGAAAATAGTGAGAAGGGGGGATCAAGGAGCCAGTCACACATAAGCAAAGTGCTGGCTGGTTTGCTTGTTTGCCTGAGCCCTGCACCTGATCACCACAGTCCGTCGTACCTTCTTTTTGAGAGCAATTCCAAATCCTTTTCTGTGTGGCCCCACTCTGTGTCCCCAGCGTGACGGGGGTGGGTCCAGAGGCCTGGCTGCTAGCAGCGGCAGAAGGGAACACAGGTCACAGGGCCCCAGCAGCTGGAAACAGCGAGTGTCTGGGGCCAGCTGCTGGTGGGAGCGCTGTGGGCGTGTGCAGTTCGCTAGTGAACTCGAAGCTGGACTAGCTCACGAGCAAGAGGAGAGCGAGCCTTTCAGTCATGGGGCTGGCATGTGGTTGCAGCCCACCTGGTTGATCAGCCCCAGCACCCACAGACCTCACAAGAGGACCAGGCCTGCCAACCACCAGCCACATCTCCACCTCCTGGAGTCATGAAGGACTTGGAGGTGCTTGAGCATGCATACCCTGAGCTGCTTCCCACCTCAGCACGTCCCCTCTGCACTAGCCATGCAAGGTCCTGCCTCTGAAGCTGCCAGGACCATCCATCCCATCCTCCTCTTGCTGTGCTCTTGGCCCCTGGCAAGTGCTGGTGCTGCAGCTGCCAGCTCTGTTCCCACCCAGGGGTGCAGAGCGTGCCTCCAGCTGCGCTGGGATCTCTGGAGACTGGGGCATGCCCTTTGCTTCACCTTGATGATGGTTTGAAAGGAGCTGTTCTGGCTCTGGAGATGATGCTGTCTCATGGTCCCTCCCTGAGCCAGTCCGGGTTTCTGTCAAGAGGCCTCAGCTTGAACGTCCAGCAGAGAGCACAGGGTCCCCTGAGCTGCCCTCCTAGCAGGGCTGGCAATCTCCCCAACGCACAGTTTGCTGCCCCAGTGCTCCATCAGTCAGCGGTGTCACTGAGCCAAAGCTGCAGGGTAGCTCTAAGGCTGAGCTTGGGTAGTTGGGGGCGGGGGGGTCTGGTGGGTTTGGGATAGGGTCCCAGCATGGAGCAACAGAAGGGGATGGAGCAGCAAGAGGCCAGGAGCAGTGGTGGCAGGAGGGCTTAGGAGTGCAGTTTGGAAGGCAGCAGGGCGGGATCCCTGCCCTTCCTGACCTGGCTGTCCCCAGACTCCATGCGCTGTTCAAAAAGCACTTTCTGCAGTTTGATCTCCTTCAGGACTTGCAGATGCTCCGGCCCTGTGCCGCTCTGCAGCAGATCATAGTTCTTGGCTGGCTCTGACTCCAGGCCAAAGAGCAGCGGGGGCAAGTGAGGGGGAAGCTCAGGAAGGCTGAATATACACAAAAGATTAAATTAATGCCCTGGGGAGGAGAGAGCAGGAACAGCACTCTGGCACCCACGATAAGCAACAAGAATTTCTGCTCTGAACTGGGGCTTAGTCAGCGTGCAAGGACAGTACTGATCCAGACACGAAACTGCGCGTAGCACTTAATCCCAGCTGCCACATACACCGTACCTTCTTCCATGAATTGTTTTCCATCCCACCGCAGCTTAGAGGCTCCCACATGGGGTTCAGGAAGCTGCGGCGTGGCCACAGGGGACAAGCGGGCACCCTCCAGTGAAGCCCATAATGATTGCCCCAGCTCCCTCCCAGAGCCTCGGGCCACTTACCCACAGCTGTCCCATGTGCCGTGCACAGGCCAGCACACGGCCAGCAGGACGAGGAGGGGGAGCAAATTCATCGCTGCCACCAGTGCAGCAGCCGACGTAGTGCCCGCAGTAGTCACATTGCCTGCGGTGGCCTTGTCCCCGGGGCTGATGTCACAGAGTCGCTGGTTCCGGGTGCTGGGCACGGTGCCCTGTCAGGGGAGGGTGGCAAAACAGACACAAGAGAAGGTAGCTCCTACAGGCAGCATGCACATGTCTGGGTGTTGACCCAATCTGGTTACAGCGGCGGTGGGCAAGCAGTGATGTACAAGCCAAATAAGCCAAGCGTACCCACGCAGTGTCAACCTTCCTGCACAAAGCGCAGTGAAACGCGGATGCAGCACGGCCCACGCTGGCTCTGTCAGCCACAGCAGCCCCCTCCGGCAGGCTTCATGTCCTTGCTGTCTATGAGTTATAGCGCTGTTCTGGGCCAACGCTGACAAGGGCACTTGTGGCGCCTGGTATGCGTGGCCACGGACATGCAACTCTAAGCTCTCGACAGAGAAGGGTGCTCCTGCTGTCAGCCCCACGTGCCATTCTCCATGGCTTTGGTAAATCCTCTGTCAGCCTTGGCAGATTGGCATAGAGTACATCTTCTTCTTTCAGCCTCTCAGGACTGGGATGTGATTCTCTTCTGAGCTGGCTGAGAAAGAACGTCATTCATCTGTTAGGTCCAGATGAGTTCTTGAGTATTAGTCCCTCGGGGCTGTATTTTACCAAACAAATAGCTGGGTCCTCTGCTGACCTTGCATGCTGTCTTCTAGGTTCTTGTCCCTGTTTTACTAGCAATGACAAATACAAATTTGATCGATTTAAAGTTTATTCAAGTGATGTCCTTCCAATTCTGTCCTTACCACGCTGCCCATTTCATCCAGCAAGAACCCAAGAGGTGACTGGAGCAGTACCTAGTCAAAAATTGCAGGACGTCTTGCTGGAAAAAGAGCATAACCTATTATGTGGCTTCCCCTGATACAGTCAGTAACTGCCTTTGTCTTGCTAATTCAGCCTGCAGGTTTCCGTGGGACTCCTCTGTGCTCCAGGGTCTAAATATACCTGCTGGCACAAGTGTTCGCCTTCCTCTGCAGACACCGGGATGATGCCCTCCTCTTAGGAATGCCAGGTAGGCATTCGTTATTGCTGTCATGTGGGTTGTGATCTGTCTCCTGCATCCTGTGAGAGCACATAACGCGTCAGCTTTCTGCTCAGCATCAGCGAGAGAACACATACCCTTAGGAGCACAGTCTCCTGCTGTTCTCTATCAAATACAGTGTCAGGCACGGGCTTCCTTGCTGACGTTCATGGTAGAAACCATCGCAGCTGTGAATAGGTGTCTGCACCTGCATGAGGGGTCTGGGCTCCCACTGTAGTCTACAGAAGTTTGTTTGTCGTGGTTTAGGGCGTGACTGATCTTACCTAACAAAAGGCTTTCCTCTAGGACGTGTCAAGCCAGCCTTGAACCCCCTGATTGCCCGGACTGTATGGGAAGTCCGAGGCAAAGGGACTCGGTGTTGACAGCCATATTGTAGAGAGGACCTCTGTGTAGATGAATCCTGCTCTTAGTGTTCTGTGTGTGAGTGGACGCTGCTCCAAGAGCGTCCTCTGCCTTGCCTTCATTTGCTGTATTGCACCCGGAGTAGGAAATGATCAGCCCACAGCTCTTAAGACAGGCCCAGTCTGCAGAACAGTAGATCCAGCTTCCTGCAGAGAGGTGGGGAGCGGCTGCCTGGGCAGTGCTCGCGGGCAAGCATTTGGGGTCTGAACTACATCAGCTGTTGTTTCTATGAGAAAAGGCGGATCATCTGGAGCCCTCCTCCTGCTGTGCTGGCATGCAGGCTGTCTGTCTATCAAAACTCTGAGCTGTTACTGCTGTGTCAGCACGTCCTATAAATATGCAGCAGCTTTGTTCCGAAAGTGAAATAAAGCCTCTGGCCTGCTGAGGTTGGGGCAGCGGGACCTAGCTGCCTGTTAAGTAAAAATACATCCCAGTTGAGTCATTGGTACGCTGTGAGCGTGCCCTTGACTCACAGGAATATAGGTAACATGGCAGAAGGGCAGTGGGGAGTTCTGGCACGTTCCAGCTGTCCCAGCATGCTGGCAATGCCGTTGAACACATCCTTTCTAAACTTGACACAAACAGCTAGCGCTGGCCCCAGCATCTGCATCAACGGCCAGGTCCAGCGGAGCAATCTGGGCACTGCTTCTGGCTCCTAGTGCCTAAAGGATGAGAAAAGGCGACGCAAGCAGCTCTCTAGTTAATGTCTTTGTCCCAGGATCCCCTGCAGGGCCATGTGCTGGAGGTCTGGCAGAGCCGATTTTCCAAATGCCCTGTATATCTCGTTCAGGGGGCTTGCTGCTTCCCAGCAGAGGTGACTAATACTACCAGTTCATGAAGGAGAATAAGGCCTGGCTGCCAGGGACTTGGAGTTGGAGAGGGGTTTGAGTTATTGGCTAGAGGTGGGGGTTTGTCTGGGGCTTTGTCTTTAAATGCAGCCCTGACGTTATGGGTCACAGCTTTTGGGTGCTTTCAGTAGCTGCTCATGCTGGATATCGTCACAGGTAGGCAGGTGATTTCACTTTGACTTTTCCAGAAGTATATGCTTTTTTTTTTTCTTTTTGTTTTTTATTTTCTCTCCAGGGTGGGATTTGGGGTTCAGTGCATCATTAGTTAAGGATTTTCCAGGTTCGGTTTCTGAAATGCAGAGCCAATGTTGAGACACACAGGCGTAGTGCAGCAACATCTCTTCCTACAAAGCAAACAGAAGGCACTCACAAAAGCGTAGGACTTCCTTTCTAATTCAAGATGCTCATAATACTCGAGGAAGACCTTTCTGTTACACAGAAACTCATTGCAAGAATACCGGGAGAAGGACAAGTGCCAGCTTCTTCTCTTGACAGAGGAATGGTTACACATCCGTCATTATTATCAAAGGTAGCCTGTGGTTTAAAAAAAAGATGGTTTGAGTGATTTGGGCATCTGTGACATCTAAGGACTTGTAGCTGTGCTAGTTCAAGGTAAAGCTTTTAGGGAAATTCCTTGGCTTTAGTCTTTTTACCCAAAGCCATAAACTGGCCCAAATCACAGCTTCTTGGAAGCAGAATAGAAGATGGATATCTTGGAACGCACAATGAAGTGCTAGCCCTCTTCCAGGGAGAAGAGCATGATAATCCTTTCCATATGGGATTTAAATACCTCCTATTGTTAAATGTAAACGGCAGGAAGAGAAGAACGGGTCTTTTAGACAGAGTGATACTTTGCTTGCAGTAAGGGTTTGAAGGTGCCATGCTGTACAGCATGACACCGGCACAGCCACGCTGAAGGCAAAAGAGGACATCCTGTAAAAGAGGGAGAGATGTGGCCCTGCTCACTCTTTCAGGTACCCACGGCGTAAACCTGCAGACAGCTCCTGTAAAGAGCCCCTCGGAGCAGCAAGGTTGAGCAGCAGCCCCATGAGGTGAGGCTGGGAAGGGTGTGGGGTGGGATTCTGGACAAAACTGTGGCTGTCAGGGAGCAACTGGGAGCTTTGACCTTGGGAACTGCACTGTGGCTGAGGAGAGGTGAGGAAGAGTGGGGGCCGTGCGAAACTGCTTGGGGTTTTTGTGTACGCTGATGATTTTGTCTGTTCCTGACAGCTGGGCGCAGAGCTTTGGTCCTGACAGCCTCGCCCCTCTGCTGGAGACCTTAAAAGGCTCCAGGAGGACAAGACGCTGCAGGGTGAGGAGCTGATCGAGTGGGCAATACTGCTGAGTGCCTGTTGTTTCCAGAAAGCCACAAGGCTTGTTGCTGCTCTGTGCTCTTCTTGTCTCTCCTAGCACAGCCCCACAGACGTGGAGCTCGGTGTCCATCTGTGTTTGAAGTGTTCTTAATCTTCCTGTGTTCTTAATCTTCCTACTGAGTTTGAATTTAACTAGTATGATCATACAGAACATACTGCAATAACTGACCAACTCCACGTAATTCATCTTGAATTCAGAAAGCAGTGCCAGCCTTCTCATGAAAAGAAAAACAAGGGGGAAAAAAAAAAAAAAGGTAGTGCTTTCAAAGGAATAAAATTTATTTAATTTTAGTG
Source organism: Platalea leucorodia (assembly GCF_965183815.1). Classification (NCBI taxonomy): domain Eukaryota; kingdom Metazoa; phylum Chordata; class Aves; order Pelecaniformes; family Threskiornithidae; genus Platalea; species Platalea leucorodia. The sequence goes on from NW_028121125.1 coordinate 8,829, forward strand.
AGCAGGTAGGTCAACAGAGCATGTACACGCCTTTCCTGGTGTCCAGCTATCAATGTGAGGGGGTATGATTATGAGAACCTGCTATGATACTCTGTTTTTTTGCATTTTTACCATCTTTCATGAAAAGAACTACCGAAGGTGGTAGCATAAACTGTACGCATTTGACAGTGTTTTCTCAGTGGGGAAGTTCAAACCGGTGACTTGCCCGTTATTGCTCCTGTAATCTGTGGCAGAGCTAGGACTTGGAGTGAGATTACCGTGCTTAGTCTTACCATTCCAGAGGATTAAAAGCATTTCCTTGAAGCACTTTGCCAACACACCAAGACCTGCCCTTCTGAAATAGCTGTTTTCCCAGGAGCTGCACCTGAGCTAAGGCAGATGGGAGAGTCTTGCCTGCTGTCAGCCACCGAGGCTGATGACAGGTCAGCCAGCAGTTTTGGCAAGGACAGAACAAGGTAGATAAGTATGCTTCTCTGTGCTGATTGTAAATTCTGGAATTTGTCTTGCATAAAGTGGTCTTCAGGTTTTGCAGGTTGTAGGTTTGGTAGGACCGACTGTGTCTTAAACACAATGGTAATAGCAAAACCTGCAGGCATCCATGTAGGGCATTTTGGATTTCACAGAATCTGCAAGAGTATTGGAACAGTTCCATGTTATGTTGAGGTATGGTAGTTATAGTGTTATCGGAGGAAAGTCTTGGCAAAGAAGATGAAGATGGCAAAGATACCCAAAAGTGTTACAACCTTTGACAGTGGAAACGTGGCATTTACACTTCATACGAACAGTCTACTGTTCTTTTCAAAAATTTACAGAGGACAATTTGCTTTTCCATATCAGAACTTAATGATTTTAAGTGAAAGCTCTCCACTGGGATGTGTAAAAAATGAGCCATGTATCCTGGAAAGAAGAGTAATTACAGAGACTTGATAGTCTTACTCTTGTGTCTTTCAGTTCTCCTGAAAAAGCAGGTGTGGGCTTCTTCACTTGTGTTGTGTAGGGATTACAAAAAAAGCACCCTTGAAACTTCCGCTGAGATTAAAAGTGGGTGAGACGGATCACGTTTTCCTCCTCTTCCACGATCCTGCTTTCTCTTGAACTTGTTTATATCAGCATCATAAATTCTTTGCTTTCACTAGAGCCAAGAGAACATAGGATTTTCATTGTTTTTTTTCAGGCTGACCGTCTCCTGTCAGACAGAGATATCCATGCAGAAGTGCTCGGTCACAGAGGCCTCGCTGCAAGAGGACTAAGAGGTGGGTGCGTGGTTAGTGATGGTTCTCATCCATGCTTTGGAGGGTTTTCAGGTCAGTGGTAATTAGAGAATAATAGTATGATAATTACTGTGGTAGTCTGAGGGTAGGAGATAGATAAACACAGATTTGGGAGGAGGAGAGGATACCTTTTATCAGCCATTCCATTTTTTGCAAGGCAGCATTTGTGGGTCACTGACAAGATGATCACGGAGGCAATGGCTGAGATTCTGTACTGGAAATTCTTTTGCTCTGGAGCTGAAGCCCCAACCACCCTCTAACAGTCTTAGTCAGACGACTGAATCTGGAAGCATACAGTTTCTTTTCTCCAAACTGAAGATAATTCAGTTAGAGGGAGAGCCTGTTTGGCAGGTTTAGTAGTTTGGGGGCAGAGGCCAGTTGGGGGCTGGGGCCCTCAGGGGAGGGGGCTGTTTCTGCCCTGTGCCCTTGACCTGGAGCTCCCAGCTGGGAAAGGGCTTTCCAAAATCCTGCTGGAAAGTGCTCCGTAAGAAAAAGCTGCAATGTGAAGATGGCTTCCAAGATGCGCACAAGAGAACTTGACAGAGCTTGACATCTCCTATGCAAGTGGGTTTGCTGCTAGAAGAAACCAGACCAAACTGGCTGAAAACAAGCAAAGTTGCAACAAAATTGTGCAAGCTCAGCTAATAAATATGCCTTAAGCGCACTTGCACAGCGGGTTCGCCTGTACAAATACTCAAAAGTGAATGGTAACAGACGATATCGTGGCCAAAGCCAATAGGTTGAGCAAATTGTAAAAAGGAGTACATGAATAGTCTTAAGACTGCATATAAGGACTGAAGAGTTGTAACACGGTGTCCTTCTCATGCTGCAATCTGAGAGCACCTTTATTGCTACCGGTAAAAAGGGATTTAGGCTAGCGTGTACTTCTGCTACCTGCCTTTTTTCACAGTACCTGCGCACGAACTGGAAGAAAAGGAAAATGCAAGCAAATCCCTTTTGGTAACAAGAGAGCCAGATGTGGGAGCTGTGGTTGAGCTGGGGGACAGGGAGGACCCCTGGACCAGCCTTGGGGCTTGCTGCCAACCTGCCTTGCTGCCAGCCTTGGAGAGCTGCCTTCAAATGAGCTCTTCCCAGCAGGACATTGCCCAGGAGTAACTGTGAGGGTTGCTGTTCTCCCTCAGGCAGCACGGCATGCACCAAGCACAGCCAGAGCTGCGCCTGTGCCAGGAGAAGCCTTCAAGCAGAGCCGGGGCTGATGGTGACAGTTCCCAGCAGCTGTCCAGCTCAGGGAGATGCAAGTAAGATGGCAGAGAGGGGACACCGACTGATGGTCACTTCTCTTGCAGGATCAGGCTTTAACAGCAGGATGGAGCCAGGGCACAAGGGCCCATGAGGTGAAAAAAATGCATCAAAGAGCCAGAGCCCAAAGCAGAGGGAGAAGAGAAAGAGGTGCAGGTCCCGTGGCTTTCAAGGTAACATCTGCCCCAGAAGCAGAATAACAGTAAAAGGCATTGGGAGGTCCTGGAGTGACGGAGCAAAGTGCCTGGCAGAGAGAAGAGGCCAGAGAGACAGGAGACAAGCTAGAGATGGAGGTGAAAAAGATGGCATGTGGAAACTGAGGATGCTCCTGCTGTGCAGGTCCTTGTGAAGACCCTGGTGGCTGAGCAGCTGGTGGGGAAGGAGCAGGAAGCTGGCTTCTGCTGCAGGTGCTTGTGGTGTCACCTGCTGCTGAGGAGCTGATAGGGCAGGAGTTTTTCAATTACTTGTGCGGACGCTAGTGATAGCACTTGCGACTGAGTAGCAGATAGATAGGAAAAGACGCATGGCCTGCTTAGGTGTCGGTGATGTCATTCGTGGCAGGAACTGGCCCGTTGCTTTTTCAGGTGCTTGTGATGTTACTGGTGGCTGAGTAGCTGATAGGGCAGGAGTCTGTCTGTGATTTGTGAAGATGGTTTTTGATGTGCTACGTGCCTGAGAAGATGCTAGGGCAGGCATGGAGAACTGTTTTATGGAGGTGCAATAAGCATGGCTAAATAAAGAGAATCAATTCCCTTGGTAATTCTGTGCTGAAGTCTCCTTGCCTCTCTCCTAGGCTGGCAAAGAACTGACTTTTACACAGGTCACCAGAGCAGGACTGCTGCCAAGAAAGATCCCTGCGCTTGGCTGCTCACCTCGCCCCTGTTCCTGCTCACATCCCCATTCCCAACGCCTCTCTCGCTGGATTCGATGCCTAGAGGGCACAGTATTCCCAAGCGCTGGCTTCTGGAGATAAAAGAGGATGCCGATGGAGAAGCACCTTCTCTCCTTTTGCAGTGAGTCTCGCGGTAGGCTTGGGAACTGAGTGTTTTATACTTTCTGTGAGGAGAAGTGCCTACATGTTTCTGCCTCGGTTCTGCCTCAGAAACTGATTTCCTATGTAGGACGCCTTGTGACAGGCTCAGAAATGGGCCAGAAGGCGTATGAACTGCAGCTGTTGTGGGACACTGCAGAAGCATCTTCAAGGGGAAGTGTGGTCTTTTTTACTCAAAGTCCACTGGCCAAGTTTGCCAGGAAACCAGCTTCTCAACAAGATGACCCTGTTGATGGGGACCGTCAGTGGCAATGCTTGTAATGCCTTGGTTTCCTTGTCTCTCTTGCACGGGATGCTGCACTTGGGAGAAGACAAGGTGAATCACACGCAGGCGACCTGAGCCTCTAATGGAGCAGCACTGGAGATGCTCTGTTCCCAGGCATTTTTTTCCCTGAGATCTCTACCTGCTAATTTCATATGCTCAGCAGCTGTAGAAAGCTTCCACCCTTCTGGATCACAAGGGTGCTTTCATAACGGAAGTGTTGAGTTAAAAAATTTCCAAAAACCCCCGAACCCTTCTGTTCTTTCTTGCATGGTCAAACTCTCTACAGAAATGAGAAGCACCACTTCGGACTGGGTTTGGTTATGATGGCAATTTTATTGTTTCGCTCGTAAATGTCAAGTTTGATGGTTAGCATTCTTTTGATAATGGTTGTCTGCGGCCTTTGATGGTAAATTGCAGGTTGTGGTGGCAAGCTCCGTCACAAGTCCTGAACGCTTCTTTCCATAAGCCACGCGCCTGAAACACCTGGCAAAGCGTGAGGCAACCTTTGCTGGTGATGCTGCAAACGTTGCTTACTTTTGAGTCCTCCTCTCCAGAGTTCTCTTTGGATTTCCTTTTCTTCTTCACTTTCTTGCATTTCTTTATCAATTCTGGATCACCAGGATGCTCGCTTCTGTCTTTTGCCGCTTTCTTTCGGGCGCGCTTTCACCCCCCCCTTCACAGGACTGTTTCCTCTTTCTGCATGGTTGTTTTTCATTTGCCTGGCCAGGGCCTGCAGACTCTGGGTGAACTGGCACTGGTGGGAGCGGACGTTGTTGAAGTGAGGATGTGCCCAGCTGCCGCTCACCTACCGACCCAGGATGCGAGTCTGCTCTGTGGCCGCTCGAGCCGTGCACACCTTCCCCTCCTGAGCTTCTGCCGTTATCAGGGCTGTTCCTCTCCCGTTGGGAAGAGCTGCACAGGTTCCCACTGCCATGCGGCAGCTGACAGTGAGGGCGCTTCTGTGTTTCTGCGAGGGCAATGCGCCTCCGCTTCGGAGGCGGGCAGTCTGGTTGGCTTCTGTTCAGCTTCTCCTCCTCCTCCTCGGTGTCAGAGCGTGCTCTCTTCCTGCCGCGGCGCTGATGGGGCGTTCCTGCAGAGTCCCGTGTTTGTCTCTTCCCTTGGATCCTGGGCCTGTTTTCTCCGCCTTCTTGATTTCTCAGTGCCAGGGTGCCTCCAGAAAATGCCTTCTTCAGCCCTTGATCCAGCTTTGTCATGGAAATGCCCTTTGTCTCTTGGCATTCAGCGCCTGCTCCAGGGGTCAAATCGTGGTGCCTGGAGAAACAACAGTGATCTTAGTCTAGGGTTGTTCTTGCAGCCTCCTCATGGCTTCAGTCTCATCCTGTCACTTTCTGGCAGCACTCGATACGACAGGCAGAAGACTGAAGCAATGCTAGAAGCTGGAAATGAGATCGTGGTCTTCCAGCCATGCCTGTCCCTCTCAGAGCAGTAACTCATCCTAAACCCTCCTGGACCTCCATTTGGCCTCTTCTTGCAGCTAGCCAGTCTCAGGGAGCAGACAGCTAGCAAGTTACACAAGCGCAACAGTTTAGTGCCAGACAAGGAGGGAGAAGGCAGGAGGTGGCGAACTGCAGAAGAGACAGAACTCAACGGGACAAACAGGCATTCTCTCCTAGGCCAGAAAGCAAAACCCACCGGAGGAGAACACCACCACCCAGATCAGTGACAGGAGAAGGAGTGTATTCTGAGCACTGTCGCACACTTGTTATTACCTGGCATAGAAGAGTAAATATGCACGCTGGCAGAGAACCGTCTTGATGTCACAACGATCCACAGAGGCATCGTTCATCTTGTACCAGTGTCCATCGCTGGCCTGCAAAGAAAGGCAGCACTATCTTTAGATGAACTGCAGGGGTTTTAAAGCAAAACCACAGGCAGAACACCACTGAAGGACACGGACGCCATACACCAGTGCAAATCACCGAGTTGTCTCCTACCTTCACGAAGCAGTAATAGTGTCCTGCCTGGCAGCCGGAGCCTTCATGTACCAGGACGGCATACAAGGAATAGAGGAGTGGTTCTCCAGGGGCTTGAGACATGTACGCGGCAAGGTCCAGAGTTTCCGGATACTGCACAACCTAAAGAGAGACCAAGAAGACCCCCAAATTATCCTGAGAGTCTTTAGGAAGCAGCCTGAGAAAACTTTGCCAGCAAACCCAGGCTAGAGGCATAGAAACAGATCTTCTCAGTTCATCAAAACCAGGTGTTGCCATGTCATCACTGCAGTGGCAGAAAACTGTTGTTGGCCAAAGCAGCTCTTGACGAGCACAGGAAAGGGCTTCTCTTCACACTGGCACTTTCCTCTTAGCACAAGGGAAAGAGCAAGGCATAGCTATTGCATGGATTTTTCTTAGACGGCCGCACTCGGTAGCCGTCATGTGCAGCCATGAACAACTTCCAAAAAAGGATTCTCCTTCGGGAAAGGTCTCCTTCCAAGCAGACAAAGTTGCAGTGCACTTGTGTACATACCTTGCTAATCTTTCTGCCAGAGAAAGCATCAAATCTCTTCAAGCAGACTGTCAGGACGTTGGAGGAGCGATGTATTGTGAGCCTCTTGGATGCAGTGGCCAGCTGTTCACACCTTGAAACAAGCACAGACCCAACTGTTGCAACCTATCTTCTCCCCACTCTGCCCCCCACCCCTGCAGGGTTGAGTTAAGGCTTGTTTGACCCAGCTATCGTGCGCACAGGTTTGCATTTCAGACCCCTTAAGCCCACACGTTCTCACTGAAGGTAGCTTCGGTCTGGGGTGGCTCACTTTGGAGAGCAGCAGTCTGCAGCCTTTACAAGACCAGACCTAGGCATGACACTGTTCAGAGAGCCGGCAGGGGCTGCTGCTGCTCCAAGGACTGAGGTCTCCTGGCCAGAGACACAAGCATCTAAAAAGCCTTGGCAATTAAGCGGGTGTTTGGTTTCTTGAGGAAGCTGCTGGTGCCAAATCCCTGCCCAGAGCTCTTCCTTGCTTTGGCTCCCCACTGCATATGGGGCCTGTCTTTTCCCTTCTGGCCCGAGGGGTAGTTCAGTGGGCAACTTCCTAGCTAGGAAGGTTGACCACCTCCAGGGCAGACGATGCCAGCAATAAAATTCTCATGAAAGCTTTCCAAATATTCAGGCAGGATAGAAAAAATTACCCATCTTAGAAATGAATGCATTATTTTCCAAGTTCCAGATGATTCAGGTGGATTAGTTGTATGGGGAAGAAAAAAAAAGGAAAAAACCCCAAGCTGTCTCATGAGTGGGTTTCTCAGGTCAGAACATAACTGGTGCTCCCAGACATGCAATACCCTAACCCCGTATCTGCTAGGAAGATGTCATTAGCGATAATCTTACTTGCTACATTTATAGCCATTTTCGCCCTCCAGCTGCTCAGGTTTGACAAAGTCTTCCAGAGCTGCAGTGAGAGTTGAGGCTGCCTGGATGAGAAAGAAAGGAGAGCACTAAGCTCCTGGAAACTCAGAATCCCAAGAAATAGCTGCCCGTGTGGGACCAGCGTTATCCCAATAAGCAGCTACCCCTGGGCGGTACCAGAGTTGCCTGTGGTACGCGTGGTCAAAAGTAGCAAAAGCAATCAACCCCATCCGTCCAGCAATCAGACGCGTCTTGAGGGAGTCCAAAGCAGGGTGGCATGACAGTGCCATCCTGGCTGCAGATACCATCCTTACTCTTTGCCCAGCTGACAGCCAGCACCCAGCGCAGGCAGACCATTTAGAGGGCTTCCAGAGAAGGAGCCCAGAAGCCCAGTTCCCTTCCCGTCCACCACCAAGCTCTGGTGTGGCAACAGCCCACAGTTTAAGTCAAGGGAGTTAACTGGAGATAACCTCGGCCCCCTGCAGGGGCCTTGAAACCTTTTGCACCACAATTTCCAAACATCTTACCTGGATATCCAAAGCAATATCAAGGAATGCCTCGTAGGTGTCGGAAACGGCTTTGCAGCTCAAGCACGTTACTGGAAGGCAAAGAGAAATGCATCTCAGGTTGGGAAGGAGGCTAACTGTGCCCATTTCAATGCCCAACATGTACTGCTTTGGAGACACTGGACACAACTGCTGCATACTGGAAGCTGTTTACCACGACCAGAGAAAGAGCCACAGACACATCTAAGGGCAGTAATATTTGTAAAAAGTACCTCTTGATCTTAGAAAGCCCCCAAATATTTGATGGATGATGGTAGTTGCTTGAGAAGAGATGTCGAAGCTGGAAAGAAACGGTAAGGCAGCTTTATCTCCTCCAAGAGTTTTGCTTTGTCTGAAAACCCTGGCCATCGGGTTTCCTTGATGGGAGTACACCAAGGAGTCCAAAGGGCTCAGGAGTATGGAAGAGGTAATTTGCTTGTGCTTACTCGCTGCTTCCACTCGGACAAGCTCTCTGCATGGCATCGACAGTGTAGCGTAAGAACTCGTGGGCGTCTTCCTGCCTGCCAAGCTGCAAATGTTCTCCTATTCCTAAGAAAGAGGTAGTTAGTAGCTGTCTCCTACAAGAAGGGAAGAAAGCATGTAAAAGCAGCTGAAATGCCTTACGTGTGAGGACACTGAGGACAGCCCTAGGCTGGATGGCCCTGGCTGAAGAATGCAGGACCCCGTTGACGTGCGCTTCCATTATGCACATCATGCAGAAGCCTTGCTGGCGACCTGAAGAGGGAGGGAGGGAGGGAGGGAAGCTTCTCAGGTTAGCAAAATATCCATAGCAATGGGAACCTTAATGAAGATCTTGAAATTAGAAGATAACAGTCTCCAGTCCCCTTCTCCCAAGGTGCCAATGTCCCAACAAGCCGGGGCCATTTTAGTGCATAGAAAGCTTTCTTCAGGGGGATGCTTAAGTGACAGCAGTTTTCTGTGCAATAAGCGGAGAGTTGAACTGGCAGGAACAGGGACCGAGATCCGGGGCCTGAAAGTGGTGTCTTTCTGAAGATGAACACACCTAGACAGGACAAGAGCCTTCTAGGCTTGAGTGTTCAAAGAACGCCACTCAGGGGGCTGACAAAGAAGGGCTGCTTTTCTCCTCAATCAGATTCCAGATGCTGGGAATCCTTGGGAAGTACCCAACAGATTTACAGGGAGATGTTCATGAAAGTACTCACAGGACCGGCTGTGCTCACGCGAGAGCAGGTAGTTGGCCAGAGGGGGTGTGTACGTCAGGCACTGCAGGACGGAGTTGAGGTAGCAGGTATTGCCCAGGTTGTGGAGTCCTGCTCCAGCTCTCTGTCTTTGCTGCCAGTCCATGCAAATCTTCTCCAGGGGAAAGGGGATGCGTTGTGGCAGAGCCATTCCCTTGGCAAGGACTGCAGGGAGATGACGTTTGAAAAGAGATGAGACGATGCTGTTGTATGAGAGCCTATTTTGAAAGTCGACTCCTGTAGAGGAGCACCCCGGTAAACCAGCTCTAACCTCCAAGAGAGAAACATCGGGGGAAGCCTAACACTGCCATTGGCATTTCCTGGTTAGGAAAGAGTTTTGGAAAAGAGTCTGCTCCCCCGCTTGCTTTGCTGAAAGTCCAACAAACCCACACTCTGATTTCTGTGCCTTGGGCTGCTTTCCTTTCCCTCTAGACTCTTGAGCGGGCTTATCAGGTCAAGTCTTCCCTTTTCCTGATTGTAACTTGATGAAAAGAAGCAAGTCCCTAGCCCAGAAGGTAACCCTACTGATGTCAGATCTTTCTAGGAGCAATGTCATCTTTCCAAGTCTCGTACATAGTGGCAGAGGAGTGACAACACGCGTTCTTCCTGCGTCTAATCGCAAACACCTGGGTGAGTCTGGCTGCTATCAGGAAACGCCCCGAATTCCCTCTAGGTTGTCAGCACATCAGCATTCAGGGATGGAGCACCAGCCACGTCCGTTGCCTTTGGGGATTCACAAAGCCCAAGCCTGCTGGTGAAGGCGTTACTCACCGGAGTTGTTCCCCATTGTGGCCATGGCTTCTCTCAGGAACAGAGGGGAAAGCTTTGGATGAAAAAGGATGTCAGGACACGCTCGAGAAAGAGAAGATCAGCGCCAATCCCGTCACCTGATCGCAAAGAAATAATTGTAGCTGAACAAAATGATTCCAAGAACCCCAAATGTAACCCACAGAACAGCATCTGCCATGAAAAGTTTTTCAGTAGTACTTGTAACTGCTGCAGAGCTGCAGGCTGATGGCCCTGCTGTCCCTGTCACCGGACTCCAGTTGACAGCAATTGCCAAGGCCCTTTTGAAAGGCTGCATTGCGTGTCACCTTCTCTGAAGAGGACCTGCTGCTTACCTGCTGCTGGCGTTAGCAGCAGAGCCCTCTGGCTCTCCAGCCCACACTTTCCCACCTTGTACGCAGGTGGGACGGGCTTTCAGCCGCTACTTTAACGGCTGCCTTTGCTGTGCTCCTTTTCTGTCTCCCTTGCTACCGCACCATTCAGGGTGGGATTCTTGTCATTCTAGGCTGAGCTCAATGCCTCAGACTACACTGCCACCCCGCTACTTAACCAATGGTAGGATATGGTAAAGAAAGAAGAGTTAGCAACTAGGAACTCTAGCCGTAGCCCTGGCCAGCCTGTAAAGGTGTAACAGCTCAGCCTATGGCTCAGAAGGTGTAGACCAGCCTATACTTTTATCGCCTATTTACCTACTCTATGATCTGTCCTGAAAGTCAAATCATAATTACCTTTGAAAGAGGATGGAAGTTGAGGAGAAGTGGGCAGTAAACGATAAATGGTCGGAAAAAAGTAGGCAAGCAAGTAGCAAAGGGAGGAGCCGAGTTATCCCGAAGGCCAGCTCAGCCCAACTGGCTTTTGCTGGCCTGCTTTTCAGGATCCCAAGGCCTGGCCAGGTGAGCTCACAAGCACCGGATGGGTGCTGCATCACTGCCCCTTTGTGACACAGGCCCACACGGGGACGTGTCCCCTCGAGGCCACACAGCTGCCACGGCCTGGGCACCTCCCGCAGCTGGCAGCCGCTGGGCTTCCCCGTGCGCTGCTGGCGAAGGGCTGTTCGCCCACTGGCAGCGCTCCCACCTCTTCCCCGAGCCGCCCCAGGCCAATGGATAAAAACCTGCCCAGGGCTGTAAGCGTGCCTGTTCGCAGCTTTGGCTGGAACATTGCGGGTGCTGAGGGTTTCTTTTGCACTCTTCCCAGGTACAGGAACAGCATTTAACAGCAGGAGGGAGGCAGGACGGAAGGGCCCATGATGTCCAAAAGTGCATCAAACAACTGGTGCAGTGATGATGAGAGCAGAAGGAGATGAGAAGGAGATGCAGGTGACCCGTCTGGGACCATGCTTGCGAGGTAACATCTGCCACCCGAACCCAGAGGCAGCCAGAGGCAGTGGGAGGTGGTGGAGTGGGTGAGGAAGGTGCGTGGGAGAGGGGAGAGCAGGGGGAGATGGGAGACAGAGATGGAGATGGAGGGGAAAAAGCCAGGGCGTTGGCAGTGAGGACGCTTCTGCTGCGCAGGTGCTTGTGATGTCACTGGTGTCTGAGGAGCTGATAGGGCAGGAGCAGGCCCCTGGCTTGAGCAGCTGCTAGTGAGGTCATAAACACCAGAGTACGTGATAAGTTGTGAACAGGCCCCTGGCTTGAGCAGATGCTTGTGATTTGAGGGGAGAGCTCATCGCGGCCTGCAGCTTCCTCACAAGGGGAAGAGGAGGGGCAGGCGCTGATCTCTTCTCCCTGACGACCAATGACAGAACGCGAGGGAACGGCAGGAAGATATCCAGGGGAGGTTTAGGTTGGATGTTAGGAAAAGGTTCTTCACGCAGAGGGGGGACAGGCTGACCCTGGAGGTAGTCACGTCGCCAAGGCTGACAATATTCAAGAAGCATTTGGACAATGCCCTCAGACACAGGGTGTGAGTTTTGGGGTTGTCCTGTGCAGGGACAGGAGTGGGACTCGATGATCCTTGTGGGTCCCTTCCAACTCAGGACATTCTGTGATTCTGTGATTTCCCAGGTGGATAAGTAGGTGATAGAGCAGAAGGAATCCCCTGGCTTGTTCATGTGCTTGCGATCTCTCCTGTGCCCCAAGAGGTGATAGGGCAGGGGCAGGACCTGCGCTGTCCCTGGCAGCTCTGTAGCTGTCGGGGCAGGAGCATGGCGCTGGGCCGTGCAGGTGTTTGGGATGCCCCATGTACGTGAGTAGGGGCTAGGGCTGGAGCAGGCCCCTCCCGTGTGCAAGTGCTTACGGTGTGCGAGGTGCCTGAGTAGGGGATGGGGCAGGAGCGGGCCCCTGGCTGGTGCAGGTGCTTGTGAGGTAGCTGTTGTCTGAGTATGGGACTGGGAAGGAAGGGACGCCTGGTTTGTAACGGTGCTTGTGTTGTCATGGTTCCCTGCCTATGGGATAGGGCAGGAGGAGGCAGTTGGCTTGTGCAGGTGCTCGTGATGTCACATGATGGCAAGTAGATGATAGTTCAGGAGCAGGTCCCTGCCCAGTGCAGCAGCTTCTGTGGTCACTGGTGGCCGAGCCGTTGGTAGGGCAGGAGCATGCAGCTGGCTTGTGCAGGTGCTTGTGATGTCATATGTGCTTGAGTAGGTGATAGGTTAGGAACCGGCACCTGGCTTGTACAGCTGGTTGTGATGTCACTGGTGCCTAAGTAGCTGATTGGGTATGAACAGACACCTGGCTGGTGCAGGTGCTTGTGATGTCAGGGGTGGCTCTGCAGCTCTTAGGGTGGGAGTGTGCGCCTGGCTGGTGCAGGTGCCTGTGATGTCACTGGTGGCTGAACAAGCAGGCACCTGGTTTGTGCTGCTGCTTATGTTGTCACTGGTGGCCAAGGAGCTGATAGGGCAGGAGAATTCACCTGGCCTGCGAAGGTCCTTGTGAGGTAAGGGGTGTTTCTCTAGGCATTAGGGCAGGAGCATGCAGGTGGCTTCCACAGGGGCTTGCGGAGGTTTCAGACCAGGAGCAGGCCGCTGCCTTAGAATGACAGCACCACAGAATATGTCAGGTTGGAAGGGAGCCCTGGGGATCATCGAGTCCAACTCCCTGCTCCTCCCCGGTCTACCTAACACTGAACCATATGACTAAGAGCGTCGTCCAGGCGCTCCTTGAACTCTGACAGGCTTGGTGCCGTGAGCACTTCCCTGGGGAGCCTGTTGCAGGGACCGAGCACCCTCTCAGTGAAGAACCTTTTCCTAACGTCCAATCTGAACTTCCCCTGACGCAGCTTCATTCCGTTGCCTCGTGTCCTGTCGCTGGTCACCAGAGAGAGGAGATCAGCACCTCCCCCTCCGCTGCCCCCCCTGAGGAAGCTGTAGACTGCCATGAGGTCACCCCTCAGCCTTCTCTTCTCCAAGCTGAACACACCAAGCGACCTCAGCCGCTCCTCGTAAGTCTTGCCCCCGAGACCCTTCACCATCTTGGTTGCCCTCCTCTGGACACACTCATAGTTTGATGTCCTTCTTATATTGAGGCGCCCAAAACTGCACCCAGCGCTGGAGGTGGGGCCGCACCAGGGCAGTGTAGAGTGGGACAGTCGCCTCCCTCGACCGGCTAGCGGTGCTGTGCTTGATGCACCCCAGGACACGGTTGGCCCCTTTGGCTGCCAGGGCACGCTGTTGACTCCTGTTCAACTTGCCATCAACCCAAACCCCCAGATCTCTTTCTGCAGGGCTGCTCTCCAGCTTCTCGTTCCCCCGTTTGTATGTATAACCAGGATTACCCCGTCCCAGGGGAGAATCCAGCACTTGCTCTTGATAAACTTCCAATGGCTGGTGATGGCCCAGCTCTCGAGTCTATCTAGATCTCTCTGGAAGGCCTCTCTAGCCTCGAGGGAGTCCACAGCTCCTCCTACTTCAGTATCGTCAGCAAATTTACTTCATGTACATTTGACTGCTGTGTCCGGATCATTCCTAAAAACATTAAGGCGCACTGGCCCTAAAATTGAGCCCTGGGGAACCCCACTGGTGACTGTCCACCAGCCTGATGTAAGCCCATTTACTCTAACGCTTTGAGCCCCTTATGGTCCCCAAAGCCTCATTTTGAGGGCCAAAATCCTCCTTGTTAGGGTCCAAACCTCTCTTTCCTTACCCATAGCCTTTCTTCAGGGCTAACAGTTTAATTTTGAGCGTCCAAAGCCTCATTTTTAGGGCAGACAGCCTCATTTTTAGGGCAGAAAGCCTCATTTCTGTGGTGCAGAGGCTCAGTTTTAGTTTGCGAAGTCTCCTTTTTAGAGTCCAAAGACACATTTTTAGTTTCCAAAGCCTCATTTTCAGGCTCCAAAGATGCATTTTTAAGATCCAGCCAGTCATTTTTTGGGGTCTAAGCCATATGTTGAGTGTCTAACCCCTCATTATTATGGTCCAAATCCTTCCTTTAGTGCCCAAAGCCTCATTTTTAGGGAAGAGAGGAAAGGAGGGGAGGGGACAGGAGGGGAACTGTCATGGGTTTGCTCTGGATCTGCAAGTCTTTCTGAAAAGGCGCGTGCGTCTGTATTGTGTCCCTCGATGCCCGTCTGACTCCTAGGCTGATGGGTTGTGGTGTTTCCATTCTTGATGACCCTGCACACCATCAGTAGCTGAACTGTGCAGTGCCACAGAGAGGTAGCTCTTGGTGGCCCTGGGAATCCCTGGGGAATGAGGGCAATGTTGGAAGTTGTTTCTCCCTCCTGGTGGGAGCACGCAGCGGGGCTTTGTTGTCAGAGAAGCAAGCGGGGAATGTTCCTGGCTGGATGCAGCTCCCTTGGCAGATGCCTGTGCCCCTCTCTCGGCCCCGAGGTCTGATACCTGCCTTTCCCCCAGCCAAGCTGTGCTGCCGGCTCTTGGGAAATGGGGGTACAGAGGGCGGATGGTTTTACCACAGCCGGGAAGTTCCCGTCAACCCGTCCAGGATGTTCTCTTGCAGCTACAGGTTTTCAAACAGCCCAGCAAAGAAATTTTCCAAGGATACCATGCCAAGGCAAGTGCAGGGTTGAGCTCCGATTGCTCTCTGTGTGGGTTGTGTCTGGCCTCAGCCAGGTGCACAGTAGCTTTCGGACGAGGAATGGGACTATTCCAGGCTGAAGTGAACAATCAGGGTCCCAAGTCTGTTTTGTTCAAGGCAATCAGGTGGAAATGTGCGGTTGGAGCCTTCTTGGTCGCTTACCCTTTTGATTTCAGTGCCATCCTCTGGTCCAAACCTTGGAGTGTTTTTGCTCAGGCATAAAAATTAAAAGCAGATTTTCCTCGCCCACACACGCATCTTCCCCCCAGCTCAAGGGGAACAGACAACATCTCTGGGGGCACGTTGTTTTATTAACCGTGCGTCAGATACCCAGCACCAGGGGAGCTGTGTACAGCGAATGGCTGCAGGTGCCTGGGGCTTGACCAGCATCCCCTGGAAGGGGAAGAGGAGAAAAAGGTGACCCTGGGGACGGGTTATCAGTTCGCCTGGGTCCCCGTTGCCCTGCACGCCCCCTGAGCCAAACACCATTTCTGGACAGTCACTGTGCATCTCTCTCTGTCCCGTTTTGGTCAGGGCTGGGCGTGGGTGCAGCGGAGGGTCAGCATCCTGACCGAGCAGCCTTGTCTTCAGCCATGGCCGTCTGTCAGAACAAGGGTGCCGATGGGCACTGGCCATGCCTCGTTGCACACTGCCGGTGTGTGCCTTGCAGCTTCCAGCTCGCTGCACCTATTCCCCTGGCACGCTTGTTGGAAACCTCATGTATTAGCAGAGCATTCAAAATGTCCGGATGCTGTTACTCATTGGCTTTTTCTTCTCTTTTTGGGGAGGAATGTGAAGAAAAGAGAAAAAGAGTTGAGGAATAGATAAA
Organism: Platalea leucorodia; assembly: GCF_965183815.1. NCBI lineage: Eukaryota > Metazoa > Chordata > Aves > Pelecaniformes > Threskiornithidae > Platalea > Platalea leucorodia. The sequence continues at coordinate 24,398 of NW_028121125.1, forward strand.
ACACATGCCCCAGGTTTTATGAGAACACTAAAACAAATGACCTGACCCATCATCTGCTGTGCCCGAATTGTTGCCAATTCAGGGTGTTGGCAGTGAGGATGCTTCTGCTGTGGAGGTACTTGTGATGTCACTGGTGTCTGAGGAGCTGATAGGGCAGGAGCGGGCAGGTGTGAGCAGCCATAAAGGTGACTGCTTAGAAGGGGAAATGCCTGAGCAGAAGAATGTTCCTGCGAGCCCGGGAGCTGTGAGCCTGGCGATCAGAAGCACCCCTGAAATGTGCAGCTGGCCGCTTTGCAGCACAGCTGGGGACCGAGAATCCAGGCACTTCCAGATCATCTCGGAAGTGACACTCTGTCTATCACATTATTGTTCCCCCTTTTGGAGTCGGATAGGTTTATCCGCCCACCTCTGGGATGGCTGGGTCACCTGTGGGATCACTTTGTCCTCCCCTCTGGGATGATGCTTTGGCCCTTTCTGGAATCTGTCTAATTCACTTTATGCACATATCTCCATATAAGTAATCCATCATCAGTATATCTGCTGCTATTTGGAGAATAAATTCCCTGCCTAATGACAACTTTTTAATAACCTGGTTGTTGCTGTTCTATTGCTTATTCCTAAAGGATTGGTTGTTGCTGTATGACTGCTTGCTGCTTTTACTGGCTGCTGCCATCCTATTGATTGATGCTCTGCCATTGATTGCTGATAGAAATGGGAAGCAGGTCTATGCCCTGGAGCTCCCCAGGACTCCTCCCAGGCATCTGCCCAAGTGGTTTGTCCTGCTGTGGAGGGAGCTGAAGTCCTGGGTAGCAGCCCCAGACTGCACCAGGGGAGATACCTGAAGAGTTTGGTGCATGTCGGAGGCACTCCGGAACTCCTCGCAGGGATTTCCCAGAGTCTTCTGGTTTCCTCTGGAGACAAGTGAATTCCCAGGTAGCAGCCCCAGAATCTTCTAAGGTAGCTACCCAAAGAGCATTATGCATGGTGGGGACAGGTCTATTCCTGTTTTTGCTTCAGGACTTTTCCCATACATCTAATGGAGTGTTTTCATTTTCTTTACAGACAGCTAAAGTCCCAGGTAGCTGCACCACAACTTTCCTGGTTAGATAGTTGCAGAGTTTTCTTTGTCGTGGAGGCAGGCCATGCCCGATAGCTCCTCAGGAATCCTCAGAGGAATCTCCAGAATGTTTTGGCCTCCCCTGGAGACAGCTGAATTTAGCAGGTAGCCATGCCAGACTTTTCCGAGGTAGCTACCCAAGGTGTTTTGTGTATGCTGGAGGCAGGTCCATGCTCGGTAGACCTCTGGGAGTCCTCCAAGGCAGCATGGGAGTGTTTTGCCTTTCCCTGGAGCCAGCTGAAGTCCTGGATAGAAGGCACATATGACGCCTGTATGGTTACCTGAAAGGTTTTGTTCATGTGGGGGGCAGGTTCATGCCTGGTAGCTCCCTGGGAATTTTCCCAGTCATCTCTAGGACTGTGTTGGCCTCCCTGGGGACAGCTGAATTTTGCAGGTGGCAGACCCAGACGCTACAAGGTTGTTAGTTGAGGAGTTTTCTTGAACTTGAAGGCAGGTCCATGCCCGGTAGCTTCCCAGGGACTCCCAAGCAGCTCTGCAATGTTTTGGCCTCCCCTGGAGATGGAATTTTGAAGGTAGCAGCCCCAGACTCCCCCACGGAAGCTACACAAAGAGTTTTGCCTCTGTTGGAGGCAGTTCCATGCCCTGTAGCTCTCTGAGACTCCTCCCAGGCAGCTTTGGAGTGTTTGGACTTTGCCTGGAGACAGCTGAAGTCCTTGGTAACAGCCGCAGCCTCGTCCTAGGTAGTTACCTGAAGAGTTTTCTTCATGTGTGAGGCAGGTTTATTCCCAGAAGCTCCCCAAGACTCCTTCCAGGCATCTCCAATGTCCAGTGTTTTGGCTTCATCTGGAGACAGGTGAATTCCCAGCAGCAGCCCCAGGCTCTTTGAAGGTAGCTACACAAAGAGCATTGTGTATGTTGGGGGAAGGTCTGTGCTCAGTAGCTGTGCGGGAGTTCTCCCCAGGCACGTTCAGGATTGTCTTGGCCTCCTCTGGGGAAAGCTGAAGTCCCAGGCAGCAGCCCCAGACTCCTGCACGGTAGCTCCCCGAAGCGTTTTGTCCATGTTGGAGGCAGGTGCAAGCCCGGTAGCTCCCTGGGACTCCTCCCAGGTAGCTGCAGAATGTTTTGGTCTTCCCTGGAGAGAGCTGAATTTCACAGGTAGCAGCCCCTGACTCCTCCAAGGAATCCACTCAAGGGGTGTTTTCACTGTTGAGGGATGGTCCACGCCCTGTAGCGTGGCTGGGCAGAGTGTTTTTGCTTTCAAACAATGCCAGTTTGAAAACTAATATTTCTGGTCAGCTGTAGTTTTCTTGTTGGGTTTGGGTTGTTTTGGGGAGTTTTATTGTGTGTTGGTTTTGTTTTTCCTGGGAAGAGCTGCTTTTGTGTTGCTGTGAATTAAGTGGCTGGTTTGCAGCAGTAGAGCATGGAGGAGGAATTCGTATTGTAATGAAAGTGTTTTGGCTGGCAAGACAAAGAGGTCCCAGTTTTGAGAGTCCTTCTGCATGGTTATGAAGGATTACCAGAGCAAGGCAGCAAGGAGTCAACGTTAGAAACTCGATGCTACTGTTGCTTGACTCCAGAGCGATTCCTGAGGTTGAGGGGGCTCTGGCCCAGCTCCAAAAGGGTGGGGAAAGTCATGAAATAGTCAAGAGTTAAGACAGCTGACTTCTCCTGAGAGATGTCATTTGGTTCTGGCAAAGGGAATCTCTGTTAGCAGGGATCGTCATCCCTTGTGATTGTAACAAAATGGAAATGACTCCCAAGTTCCTGCCCTTCCTCCTTAATACAGGAGCACATTTTCGTGCTTTCTTCTGGTCAAATTACTCAAGCCCTTGAGAGAGACTTCCTTCTGTGGCTGATGGCAGAAGGAGATGGGGAGAAGATGGAGCAGAAGATTCTCGGGAGGACTGAGCTTGGATGCAAGTTACAAAGTCTTGGAATAGAAAAAGTTTGGCATAATGGTACGTGCAACGATAACTGCAATGGTATCTTCATCTGCAGTGGTACCTGCCTCTGCAGTTGTATCTGCCTCTGCAGTGGCATTTGCCTCTGCCGTGTAACCTTAATCTGTAATGGTATCTGCAGCTGAAATGGCGTCTCAGATGGTGTCTACATCTCCAGTGGTAGCTGTAATGGTATCTGCATCTGCAGTGGCATCTGCGTCTGCCTACAACTTACAAGTTACTAAATCTTGGAATATAATCTGCACTGCATAATATTCTTGGCTTTTTTTTTTTTTTTTTTTTTTTCCATTTGGTCTTTTTGGAAGAAAGCAGAAATGGACAGGATCATTATGGATTAAGACAGGAGGCGTCATTTTCGTCATTTTCACCAGAACTTCAGATTGCCAAAGTTGGGCTTTTTTCTTTTTACTTTTGATTTTTGCAATCAGACACACTTGTGTGCTCTGGCTGCTCCATTTCCCAGCCCCCGGGGCAGCGGGAGCATGCTGACCAATAGCACTGGCTGCCCCTGCTTTTACTGTTTTCTGCGTTGCCTGGCTCACGCCCGTCCCCCGCTGCTGAGGAAGCGGCGTCTCTGCAAAGAGCCAGGGCAGAGCGTGTTCTGCAGCGGGGTCTGGAGATACAGACGCTGCGGTTGTTGGTGGCTCCTTACCCGCTTCTGCATTAGGGTCGGGACAACTCTAGTCGGGTCCGTGTTGGAGCCGTTTGAGTGTCGGAGGCAATGAAGGGATTTCTTTGGTCCCTCCCCAACAAAGGCAGTGTGGGCTGGGAGTAAGAGTGTCGCAGTGGCCAGGAGGGTGTTTTCTTCCTCACAGAGACGAGCGTGCCTCCTGTACGAGCAGGACCCAACCTGCGAATCCCCAGCAGAAGGTTTCTTGAGCAGCGCTGTGCCCCCTTCCCCCAGCTCTGAGCTCCTCAGCCCCTGGGGAGGCAGGAGGAGGGCAGGGACTGTGAGAGCCGGAGGCAGAGGCCAGGAGAGGGGATGGGGGAGCGGGGTGGAAGGTGACATTGCTGGGGTGCGGTGAGGTCACTTGTGTGGGAGGAAGCTGATTGGTCAGGAGCAGCAGGTGGCAGTGAGGTGCTCAGTGCCTGCCAGTGAGAGCGCAGAGAGGAGGGAGCTGGGGGGCAGAGGAGAGGCCGGTTGGGGGGCAGGCAAGGGGCCAGCAGCGAGGGGAGGGCTGGGGCGGGAGCTGCTGAGGTCACTTCTGCCAGAGATGCTGATAGGATAGGAGCAGGCCCATGGCTTGGAAGTTGCTTGTGAGGTCACTTCTGTCCCTGCAGGTGATAGGCCAGCAGCAATCTTGTGGCTGGGTGGGTGTTTGTGAGGTCCCTTCAGCTGGAGCTGCTGCTAGGCCGGCAGCAGGCTGGAGGGGCATTGCCGGGTCTCTCCTCTCCACTGTGGCCCGTGGTGTCTTCTCCTCCTGCCCCCTACCAGGACGAAGAGCCTGGCTGAAGGTCCTGCCGGGCTGCAACGAGCCCTGGAGCCCTCTCCTGCCGGGGCTGAGCAGCCCCGTGCCCTCGGCCTCTCCCTGGGTGGGGAGTGCTCCTGCGTCCTGGCTCCAGCTGGTGGATGTCTGTCCTGTATCGGGATGGGGGGGACGTGTGGGTGTGGAGGGAGGAAGCCCCATATGTGGCATGGTGTCGCATATGTGGTCTGAGCAGTGCTGAGCAGGGGATAGTGCCCCGGTGTGCTGTGTGTGTATCTGTAATGGTGTCGCTGTCTGCATCGGCATGTGGAATGCTGTCGATATCTGCAACGGGATCAGTATCTGCAATGCTCTCTGCATCTGCAATGGTATTTGAATCTGCCGTGGCATCTATGAAGGTATCTGCATCTGGAATGCTGTGTGTGCAACCTTACCGTTGTCTGCAACTCTCCAGTGCAGATGGTGTTGCAGGTGCAGGTACCATTGCAGATAGCGTTGCAGATGCAGATACAATCGAAGGTTCGGCTGCCATTGCAGATAACATTGCAGATGCAGGTAGTATTTCAGAGGCGGGTGTCACTGCAGGAATCACTGCAGATGCAGAGGCAACTGCAGGTGCTGTTGCAGATGCCAGAAGAGATGCAGATTCCATTGCAGTTACAAAGGCAGATGCAGATACAATTTCAGATGCAATTGCAGGTGTGGGTATTGGTGTCTCTGTGTTAGTATCGGTGTCTGTAATGGTAACTGTGTGAGTACCTGCATGTGTAATAGTGCCTGTATCTGAATCTACAATTGTATTTGTCTCAATGTCTACAGTTGTATTTGTCTCAATAGCTTAACTTGGAATGGTAACTCTGTCCCTTGGAGAATGGACTCTCATTGTATCTGTACTTCTATGTGCAATTGTATCTGTACTTGTAATTGCATCTGCGGTGGTATTCATGTAATGGTGCCTGGGAGTGCACTCCTGTACTGTTTCATTATATCTTTATCTGCCGTTGTATCTGGAACTTTATGGATTTTGTGCCTGTATCTGCAATTGTATCTGAAATTTCCATGGGCATCTGTATCTGTAATTACACTAGTTTATGCAGTGGTATGGATGATGGTGCTGGTACCTGTGGTGGTGATGGTGCCAGTAGTATCTGTGCCTCTAATGCTATCTCTGTCTGTGCCTGTAACTGTGCCTGTAAGTGTACCTGCATAGGGAATGGTACCTGTACCTGCACATGGACTCGCAATGGTTTCTGTAGGTGTCTGTGTATTTGGTTTCTGTATGCGCGTGAGTCATTCTCTCGCTAGCTGCAATAGTATCAGCACGGCTATCTCTAATGGTCTCTATACCGCTGACAGTCTGGGTATGGGTGTGACTGTCTGTAATGGTATCGCGGTCTCTGTACTGGTATCAGGAGCTGTAAGAGTAGTGGTAGAGGCATCTGCAATGGTATTGGTACCTGCCTGGGTAAGTGCAATGCTGTCGATACCTGCAATGGGATCAGTATCTGCAGTGGCATCTGCAATGGTTTCTTCAATGCCAGTGGCACCTGCACCTGAAGCGTTATTTGCCAATGGCATCTGCAGGGTTATCAGCAGCGGTATGTGCATCTGAAATGGTGCCTGCCCTGGTGTTTGAACCTGCAGTGCCATCTGCCAAGGTATCTGCATCTGGAATGCTGTGGGTGCAACTGTGCTGTCATCTGCAACTCTCCAATGTAGACACCATTGCAGATGCAGAAACCGTTGCTGATAACATTGCCAATGCTATTGCAGATGCAGACGCTGTTGCAGATGCCATTGCAGAAGCAAATACAATTTCGTATGCAATTGCCGGTGGAGATGCTGTTGAAGATGCAGATGCCTTTGCGGATACCAGTGCAGATGTAGATACTCCCTGTGTCTTCGATGGTATGTGTATCACTACCTGGATGTGTAATGGTACCCCTACCAGGAATGAGATCAGTGTCTGTACGTGTATCTATAGGTGTAACTGAATGTGTACTTGTGTCTGTGGCTCATCTTGCGTCTGTAATCGCATGTGCAGTTCTGTCTGTATGTGCCACTGTATCAGCAATTGTATCTGTAATTGCATCAGTATCTTTCTAATGGTATTGGTATCTGAAGGTGTATCCGAAATGCCATTGTCGATGGTATCTGCAATGTCACCTGCAACGGCCTCTGCAACGGCCTCTGCAGCTGCAATGCTATCTGCAGCTGCAAAGGTATCTGCAGCTGCAACGCATTTGAAATGCTGTGAGTGTCTGCTGTACCCTCTGCATCTTCAGCGATACCTGCATCTGCAACGGCGTCGGCATCCCCTATTTTGTCTTCACCTGACTTTCAATCAGCAATGGTTTCTGCAATGGTTTCTACAGTGGTATCTGCATCTGAAATGGCGTCTGCATCTGCAATGGTGTCTGCACCTGCCGCATTATCAGGAATGTGATGTGCATCTGCAAAGGTCTATGCAATGGGTTCTGCAATGGTATTTTAATCTGCAATGCCATTTGTAATGGTATCTGCATCTGAAATGGTATCTACATCTGTAATGGTATCTGTAATTGCTCTGGCATCAGCAGTGCTCCCTGCATCATCAATAGCCTTTGCAATGATACCTTCTGCTGCAATGTCATCTGCATCTCCATCTGCAATCGTATTTGCACCTGCAACGCTATCTGCAATCATATTTGCACCTGGAATGGCATCTGCAACGGTCTATGTGCAGGTATGTGAAATGCAATAGCATCTGTAATGTCCTTTGCATCTGCCTCAGTCCCTGCATCTGCAATGCTATCTGCCACAGCATCTGCGTTGATACTGCATCTGCTCGTGCTACGCTGTGAGCATCTGCAATGGCATCAGTGGAGGCGGTGACGCGTGCTGAGATTATGCTACCTGCAGCTCTCTGCACCGCTATCTGCAGCGGTGCAAGCAATGGTATTTGAGTATAAAGCGGTACCCGCAATGCTATATTCATCTGCAGTGGTATCTGCAATGACACTGCATCTGCAAGGCTGCCTGCAATGGCGCCGCCACCTTGAAAGGTGTCTGCCATGGTACCTGCATTTGCAGTGGTCTCGGCTTCTTCAGAAGTATTTAGTTCTGGAAGAGCACCTGCATCTGCAAAGGCATCTGCCGTGGTCTCTGCAATGCCAATTCATTCTGCAATGCCATAGGCAATGGTCTCTGCATCTGCTGTGGTAGCTGCGTCTGAAATGGAATCTGCCATGGGATTCGCATTGCTCTTGGCTATCAGCACTCTCCAAGATATCTGCATTTGCAGTAGCACCTACAATGGCACCAGCATCTTCAATGGCATCTCCATCTGCAGTTCCATTGGAAATTTCATCTACGCCTGCAGCGTTCTCTGGAATGGTCTCTGCAATGGGATCTGCCTCTGCCTGGGCTGCTGCGTCTTCAGTGGCATCTTTGGTGGTCAGTCTGTGCTCTCTTTTCTCGGTCCCCTTCTCAGAAATGTGCCCAGGAAGGTGATAGTGGAGGACATGGTTCTTGATTCTGCCAGGGAGCAAGGTGAGGCTGACCAGCCTCGGGGTCCCCAGGGCTGCTTTTGGTAGCTGTGTTTCTGTCAATGTCTTTACGTGTAATGGTTCCTCCTGGTCTGTTGTGGATTCCCAGTGGGCAATGGTGTCACATCTGTATCTGCTTTTTTTTGAGCAATTGAATGTGCACTTGTATCTGCAACGGCCTCTGCATCTGCAGTGGCACCAGCAATGGTTTCTTCAATGGCAGTGGCACCTGCACCTGAAGCGTTATTTGCCAATGGCATCTGCAGAGTTATCAGCAGCGGTACGTGCATCTGAAATGGTGCCTGCCCTGGTGTTGGAACCTGCAGTGCCACCTGCAGTGGTATGTTCAGTGGCACCTTCTCTCTGTTTATCGGTATGTGTAGTGGTAGCTGTATGTGTAATGCTGTCTGTAAGTGTAATTGTATCCGTACCTCCAGCTGTCTCTGGATCAGCAATTGTGTCTGTGTGTGTTGCGGGGTCTGGAGCTGGAGTTCTGTCCCTGCTTGTACCTCTGTGGGTATTTGTGTCCGTCTCTGTAACTGCACCCGTGTCCGTCGTTGTCTTTGTATCCATGTCAGCATCCTCATCCACCTCCCTGTCGGTGACTGTCTGTGTAGTTATCCATATATTTATCTGTACCTCTGCCTGTAACAGCACATCTGTGTGTAACGGCAGCTGCATTTGTATCAGTGCCTTTATGTGTAAGGGTTCCTTTGTCTGCCATGGTACCTGAGTCGGTAGTGGTGTCACTTGCTGTAGCTGCTCTTGTTGGTGTAACTGAACGTGCACTTGCGTGTGAGACTGTCCTTGTATCGTCAGTTGTGTGTGTAATTGTACCTTTATCTGGAATGGTGTCTGTTCTGTGCCTGTATTTGCAATTGTATCGGCAGTTCAATGTGAATGTGTGTCTGTAATTCTGTCAGTCGCTGTGATGGTACTGGTACCTGCATTTCTAATGGTGCCAGCATGCGTCTCCAATGGCGTCTGTAGCTGTACCTGTCCTTCGGCCTGTTACTGTATCTGCAATGATACTGCATCTGCAATGGTGCCTGCAATTCTTCAGTGCCACCTGGAATGCAGTATTTGGATCGGCAATGGTATCCGCATCTGCAACAGCATCTGCAGTGGTGTCTGCATGTGGAATGGCATGTCTCTCTGAATTTTTGCATGCATCTGCAATGGCATCTGTGGTCATACCTGCACCTGCAGTAGTATCTGCAATGGTGTCTTCAATGGTATCCTCATGCAATGAGGTGTTCTTCTGCTACACTAGCTGCATCTGCAACACCGTCTGCAATGGCACGTGCCTCTGCAATGCCATTTGCATTGCTGTCTCCATCTGTGATGTTCTGAGGAATGCATTGTGCCTCAGCAATGCCATCTGCAAGGGTGTCTGCAATGCCAATTCATTCTGCAATGCCGTCTGCAATGGCATCTGCACCTGCTGTGGTATCTGCGTCTGTAATGGAATGTGCAGCGGCATACACATTGCTAAGAGCTTCTGGAATTGCTGCTACAGTGGTATCTGCATCTGCAATGGCGTCTGCACCTGCAATGCTGTCTGCATCTGCAATGGCATCTGCAGTGGTATCTGCATCTGGAGTGGTCTCTGCAATGGCATTTGCTGTGGTATCTTCAGTGGCACCTCCAGTGCTATCGGAGCATGGACGAAAACTGCAATGGCATCTGCGTGGTATCTGCATCTGCAATGGCATTTGCCACTGTTTCTGCATTTGCATGGGTATCTGCATCTGCAATGGCACCTGCAGTAACATCTGCTTCTGCACTGGTGTCTGCCACTGCAGTGGTATCTCCAAAGGTATCTGCCCTGGCACCTGTACCTGCAATGGCATCAGCACCTTCAAATGCTTCATTTGCAATGGCACCTGCAATGACATCAGCATCTTCAGTGGCGTCTCCATCTGCAGTTCCATCTAAAATCTCATCTGCATCTGCAGTGTGATCTGGAGTGGTCTCTGCAATGGTGTCTGCGTCTGCCATGGGATCTTCATCTGCAGTCACATCTGCAATGGTGTGTGCATCTGCTACGGCATCTGCAGTGGAGTCTGTAATGGGATCTCCAATATTTTGTGCTGGTAACTCTCTTTGTATCTGCATATTTAATGGGTGTCTGTAATGCTATCGGTATCTGAGATGGTATTTGTGATGCTCTTAATAGCTGTATTTCTGATGGGACCAGCATCTGCCTCTCGTATGCTGGCTGTACCCATAATTGTAGCTGTAACTGTCTCTGTATTGGCAATGGTATCTGCATCTGCACGTGTACTTGTAATGGCTTCTGTGAGTGGACACATATCAGTATCTGCAGAGGTGTCTCCCTTTTCGATGGTATTTGCACCTGTGTTGGCACCTGCAATTGTCTCTGCGTCTGCAGTGGTATCTGCGTCCCCAGCGGTGTCTCCACCTGCTATGGAATCTGCACTGATACCTGCATCTGCCGTGCTCTCTGCATCAGGATCTGAAATGGTATCTCCATCTGCAGGTGCCTCTTTAATTTTAACTGCATCTGCAGCTGGTATGGTGCTCTGCTTTGGATTTGCTCCTACACCAGTGCTGATATCACAGGGGTGTTTTGCTTATTGCTGAACAGTTCTTACTCAGATAGCAGGGAGGCCTTTTCTGCTTCTCGCAGTGCCCTGCCAGTGAGCAGGCTGGGGGTGCACGAGAAGCTGGGAGGGGACACAGCTGGGACCGCTGACCCCAGCTGACCAAAGGGGTATTCCAGCCCATCGGATGTTGTGCTCAGCAATCAAACGGGGGAGGTGGCAGGGGTGGGTGGGGAGGGGATACTTGCAGGGGGCTGCTGCTTCTCAGGTCCTGGCTGGGCATCGATCGGGTTGGTGGTGAGCACTTGGGGTTTTTTGCATCATGTACTTTTCTTGGTTTTGTTTTTCTTTTTTGTTTTATTCTCCTTTTTTTCTTCTTATTAAACTGTCTTTATCTTAACTCTGAAGTTTTTTCACTTTTACCCTTCCGATTCTCTCCCCATCCCACTGTGGGCTGGGAAGTGATCGAGCGGCTGTGTGATGCTCAGCTGCCCACCGGGGTTAAACCCAACGTGGGGGTCGAAGGGTTTGGGGTAACAAAAGATTTGACCAGAGCGTATTAGAGGGAACCTATGATTATTACATCTGCTTAACAGTTGTGGTCGCGATGTTGACTTATCTGTTCTCAACATGGGTTTATCTGATCTGTGTCCTGCTCCCTTTTTTGCTGTGCTGTGTAGCACTTGGTGGTGTTTTGTCTGGAAGGATGATGATAAAAGCAGTGGCCTTGAGCCTGCTTTGATATTTGTGCCCTGCATTGATGCCTTCCCTGTAGTTTGGGAACCATCTTATGGAGACAATGAACAATTCCTTTTCTTCCCTTTTCTCCTCCGAGAGCCAGTCGGTGGAGGAAACAGAGAATGGCACCTTCCCCTTTTTCTTCTGTGGGGCAGGTATTTTCTCCCTTGTTACAATAACTCTTCAGTATCTTGATCATCCTTGGGTAACCAGAATACGCCTGTTGGTGCTTCTCAAGAATATTGTTCCTGCGTTTTCAAAGGTTAACCAAGTAGAAATATCAGCATAGGGATATGACCCAAGGCAGCGTGGTTATAGGTGGGAAGGCCTGTGGAAGAATATGGGCAGGTACCTGGAAGAGTTGTCACCGCCGATGGTCTGGGACTTCAGCCCCGAACAAGTGTGGGATCCCGATGAAGCGACAGAAGGATTGAAAAAAAGGATGTCCTGGCCCTGGCTGTGCCAAAGAGACACAAATTGTCGCACTGTTCTGGGGCCTGGCCTGTGCCTACTGAGCACTATTCATTCCCTGTTCAGCAGCCTCAAGGAGAAGAGAGGGTCTCTGCATCTGAAGACATACAAGCAGCCACTGTGGCTAAACCGGAGACCCAAGCCCCAGCTCTATCAGTTACCCCTACAGTCGGCTCCAGCTGAGCGTGAAGGAAAGGCATCCCTTCAAAGAAGATGGTGCAAATGACCAAGTCAAGTGGCCCCCTGCTGAGGGGCATATGCAGTATCTGAGGGAATTAGCTGGGAAGACAAACATCACAGCCTTAAACATACCACCCCCCCCCCGCCTTACTCCTTCTTTCCCCAGCTTTATTGCTGAGCACGATGTCATCTGGTATGGAATATCCCTTTGGTCTGTTGGGGTCAGCTGTCCTGGCTATGTCCCCTCGCAGCTTCTTGCCCACCCCCAGCCTACTCACGGGTGGGTCAGAGCGAGGAACAGAGAAGCCCTTGATGCTGTGCAAGCACTGTTCAGCAACAGCTGAAACATCCGTGTTTTATCAGGACTGTTTTGGTCACAGATCCAAAACACAGCCCCATCTGGGCTGCCATGAAGAAGATGAACTCCATCCCAGCCCAAACCAGTGCAGTGAGGCATGTGCTACTCCTACCATGAGAGCGACACAAAGCAGAGAGCGTTCAGTAACATGGGAGGGGCTGTTTTATCCCACAGGCCTTCAGTCCCATCTCTTGAAAACAGCCCGACTGCAGCCAACCCCAAACCCCCGCCTGCCCGGACAGGCTCCCAGTAGCAGAGACGTGTTGGTGCAGGGGGCAGATGCAAGTTTTGGCAAAGGACTTGGGAGAAAGGGGGTGCCTGTTTCTCAGGACAAGAGGGAAGATCTCTTGCCTCTCTCCCCTGTTGTGCCATCTCCCTGCTCATGTCATAATGGCCCTTCAGATGATGTGGGCTGATGTCACAGGGGGACGCACTGCATGACAGGGAGGTGTCCCCGGTGCCACGGCAGTGCCGACACTTGCCAGCGAGGCCTGGGTGCTGCTGGGCGCTGCTCAGGGGCTCCCCACCGCTGCCCTACAGAGCTGCTCCATGGCTGGGAGCAGGGTCGGGAGGCAGCAGGGATGTGCTGGGGGACCCTCGCTGACAGACAGGAGAGGAGCAGGTCAGAGAGGAGTTTTGGGTGAGGAGGCGGGAAGAGCGTCCCTTTTCCTGAGCTGAGGGCAAGCAGCAAGCGCGATGGAGGGCTGCTGCACCATGGCCGTCAGCTTGAAGCTGAGCTGCTTGTTCCCCACACTCCTGCAGCTCTGCAGCAAGGGTGAGCGTTTGGGGAGCTCCTTCCTGAGGGGTCACATCAGGGCTGTCAGCTGTCAAAAGCTGGAATTGCTGGGCTGTGGGGGTGGCCGGAGAGGGCTGGGGGCTGCCACGAGAGCCCTGCCTGAGGATCCCACCGGGCTTGGGACACAATGTGGCTGCCAGGAGTGCAGGTCCTGGTACTGGGGCTGCCCTGAGTATCAAAGCTCCTTTGGGCATGGCTCGGTCCCCTCAAAAGTGGGGCCATTGAGGGCCAGCTTTCTCTGCGAGCTGGCAGTCTGAAAGTGTGGCACAGCCCAGCTCCACAGCCAGGGCAGTGCTTTTCTGGGCTTTTTTTGTACAGCATCATCTGTCATTGCCTGGGCAAGGAGCTTGCTGAGAGTCTGTGAGGTGGCCAGCCCAGGGCCTGAGACCTCTTTCCCTTGCTTTGCAGAGATCATGGCTATCTGGGGAGCTGTGTCTGATGGCATCCTGGGACAGCTGAAGCTGGACAAGGGAGGCTGGTGTCCTGGTCCTTCTCGCCCTGCAGGGGTTCAGTCCTCCTGAGAGCCTGGGCCCTGAGGAACGATCCCTCCCTGAGCATCATAGCAGCACACCAAGAGCACCCCATGTGCCCAGATCAGCTTCTTGGCCAACCGGGAGAGAAACCAAGTCCAGCTCCAGCCTGAGAAAGCATGCAGCACGCCCTAGGGCTTCACTCTTCCCAGTGGTCAGAGTGGAGAGACCAAGCAGAGAGAAAGGGGATGATGCTTGACCCGCTTAGTGGATGAGAGGAAGGCTGTGGATGTTGTCTACTTGGACTTCAGTAAGGCCCTTGACACTGCCTCCCACAGCATTGTCCTGGAGAAGCTGGCTGCTCACAGCTTGGATCGGTGCACTCTGCACTGGGTTAAAAACTGGCTGGACGGCCGAGCGCAGAGAGTGGTGGTGAATGGAGTCAAATCCAGTTGGCGGCCGGTCACGAGTGGTGTTCCCCAGAGCTCAGTACTGGGGCTGGTCCTGTTCAACATCTTCATTGATGATCTGGATGAGGGGATTGAGTGCACCATCAATAAGTTTGCAGATGACACCAAGTTGGGTGGAAGTGTCGATCTGCTGGAGGGTAGGAAGGCCCTGCAGAGGGACCTGGACAGGCTGGATCGTTGGGCCGGGGCCAACTGCATGAGATTTAACAAGGCTCAGTACCGGGTGCTGCACTTGGGTCACAACAACCCCATGCAAACACCGCAGGCGTGGGGAGGAGTGGCTGGAGAGCTGCCTGGTGGAAAAGGACCTGGGGGTGTTGGTTGACAGCCACCTGAACATGAGCCAGCAGTGTGCTCAGGTGGCCAAGAGGGCCAATGGCATCCTGGCCTGTATCAAGAATAGTGTGGCCAGCAGGAGCAGGGAGGTGATAGTGCCCCTGTACTCGGCACTGGTGAGGCCGCACCTCGAGTACTGTGTTCAGTGTTGGGCCCCTGACTCCAAGAAGGACATTGAGGTGCTGGAGAGTGTCCAAAGAAGGGCAACGAAGTTGGTGAAGGGTCTAGAGCACAAGTCTTATGAGGAGCGGCTGAGGGAACTGGGTTGTTTAGCCTGGAGAAGAGGAGGCTGAGGGGAGACCTTATTGCTCTCTATAGCTACCTGAAAGGAGGTTGTAGCAAGGTGGGGGTTGGTCTCTTCTCCCTGGTAACAAGTGATAGGACGAGAGGAAAGGGCCCTCAAGCTGCGCCAGGGGAGGTTTAGGTTAGACATTAGGAAAAACATTCTTCACTGAGAGGGTGGTCAAGCATTGAACAGGCTAAGCAGGGAAGTGGTTGAGTCTCCATCTCTGGAGGTACTTCAAGAACAGATAGATACGGTGCTCGAGGACATGGTATAGATGGGACTTGGCAGTGTTAGGTTAACGGTTGGACTCGATGGTCTTAAGGGTCTTTTCCAACCTTGATGATTCTATGATTCTATGATTCTATCCTGGGTCTGTGCCACGGATAATCCCTGGGAATAAGTCCCAGGGGTATTCCTTGTGCTGGAAATGCCTGGGATCATCTCTAGCCAAGAGATGGTTGCAAATATTTTGAGGAGGGGAAGTAAAAAAATGGAGAACATGGCTTTTTTTTTACCAAAGCTTTCACTTTTCCTCTCTAGAGTACTCATTCATCAGCCCTTTTGTCTTTTCCTGGGCAGGGTGTCCTGGTTGCAGGACTCGGGACCTTTGCTATGGTCCAAGAGTGATTCCACAGCAAAGGAGTGGTGTTTGCTGCTTGCAGATCCATCTTCCAGCTGGACATCGATGAGTTATGGCTGCGGGAGCTTGTGTTCCCCACAGGGATTATGCCTGGTGAGAAGGCAGCGGCACCCTCCGCTTTCCCCCTCCAGCTCTAGGGGATCATGGGTTGCATGCCCCCTGTTCCTTTCAAAGGGCTGGGAGAAGTAGACATTTGCCACCAAAGGTCAGGGGACAGCTTGAGCTCCCCCAACACAAATGACT
>NW_028121124.1:0-39667 GCF_965183815.1 Platalea leucorodia
GCTGGCACCCCACGGCCACGCCCACGGCCACGGCCACGGCCACGCCCCCGGCCACGCCCACGGCCGGACCCACGGCGGGACCCACAGACCGACCCACTCCCCCTCCAGCCCCTCCCAGTCCCTCCCAGTACCCCCCAGTCCCCCACCAGTCCCTCCCAGTGCCCCTCCAACCCCTCCCAGTCCCTCCCAGTGCCCCTCCAGCCCCTCCCAGTGCCCCCCAGTACCTCCCAGTTTCTCCCAGTCCCCCTCCAGTCCCTCCCAGTGCCCCCCAGTACCTCCCAGTTTCTCCCAGTCCCCCTCCAGTCCCTCCCAGTGCCCCCCAGTCCCCCCCAGTCCCTCCCAGGCCCCTCCCAGTCCCTCCCAGTGCCCCCCACTTCCCCCCCAGTCCCCCTCCAGTCCCTCCCAGTGCCCCCCAGTCCCCCCCAGTCCCTCCCAGGCCCCTCCCAGTCCCTCCCAGTGCCCCCCACTTCCCCCCCAGTCCCCCTCCAGTCCCTCCCAGTGCCCCCCAGTCCCTCCCAGTGCCCCCCAGTCCCCCTCCAGTCCCTCCCAGTGCCCCCCAGTCCCTCCCAGTGCCCCCCAGTCCCCCTCCCAGTCCCCCTCCCAGTCCCTCCCAGTATCTCCCAGTCCCTCCCAGTCCCCTCCCAGTGCCTCCCAGTCCCTCCCAGTCCTTCCCAGTCCCCTCCCAGTATACCCCAGACCCTCCCAGTCCCCTCCCAGTCCCTCCCATTCCCTTCCCAGTGCCCCCCCAGTCCCTCCCAGTCCCCCTCCAGCCCCTCCCAGTGCCCCCCAGTGCCCCCCAGTCCCCCTCCCAGTCCCTCCCAGTGCTCCCAGTACCGGGGGTCCTCCTCAGGCTGGTTGGCGGCCAGCAGGGAGAGCAGCGTGGACTTGCCGGTGCCCTGCAGCCCCAGTGCTCCCACCACCAGCACGTCCGTCTGCTCCAGCAGGAACTGGGAGGGGAGGGCGGGCGTCTGCGCCGCCCCTATAGACCCCCCCCGGCCCCTATAGGGGGCCCAGGAGGAGGGGCCGCCCCTATAGACCCCACCCCCACCCCCCTATAGGGGGCCCAGGCAGCTGGGCGACCCCCGCGACCCCTATAGACCCCCCCCACAGGGGACCCAGGACAGGGGGTGCCCCCTATAGACCCCCTATAGGGGACGCAGGCGTCCCATTGACCCCTATAGACCCCCCCCAGACCCCCTATAGGGGACCCAGGACAGGGGGTGACCCCTATAGACCCCCTATAGGGGACGCAGGCGTCCCATTGACCCCTATAGACCCCCCCCAGACCCCCCATAGGGGACCCAGGACAGGGGGTGCCCCCTATAGATCTCTTATAGGGGACCCAGGAGAGGGGCTGACCCTTAGAGACCCCCCCCCGGCTCCCTATAGGGGACTCAGGAGGGTGGGTGACCCCTATAGACCCCCCCCTATAGAAGGCCCTGGAGTGGACGTGACCCCTATAGATCCCCCATAGGGGACCCAGGCATCCAGGGGACTCCTATAGACACCCCCACCCCCCCCAGACCTCCTATAGGGGACCTAGGAGAAGGGCCCACCCCTATAGACCCTCCCCCATAGGGGACCCCGGACAGGGGGTGACCCCTATAGACCCCCCTATAGGGGACACAGGCGTCCCATTGACCCCTATAGACCCCCCCCAACCCCCCCATAGGGGACCCAGGAGGGGGAAGCGACCCCTATAGACCCCCCATAGGGGACCCTGCAGTGGGGGTGACCCCTATAGATCCCCTATAGAGCATGCAGGCATCCCATTGACCCCTATAGACCCCCCCAGACCCCCTATAGGGGACTCAGGAGGGGGAAGTGACCCCTATAGACCCCCCCTATAGGGGACCCTGCAGTGGGGGTGACCCCCTATAGACCCCCTATAGGGGATGCAGGCGTCCCATTGACCCCTATAGACCCCCTATAGACCCCCTATAGGGGATGCAGGCATCCGGGGGACCCCTATAGACCCCCCCCCCCCCCAATCCCTATAGGGGACCCAGGCGTCTGTGTGACCCCTATAGGCCCCCCCCATCCCATAGGGGACCCGGGGGGGGGGGGGGGGGAGGGGTCTATAGGGGCCGCCCCCCCCCCCCCCCGGAGGCGCCCCTCCCCCCGGGCCCCGCCCCCACCTCCAGGGCGCTGTCGCACCAGTTCATCTGCTCGTCCACCAGTTTGATGCTGGTCTTCATCTTCTCGGGGGCGGCCAGGCGGGCCTGCCCGGCCACCGCTGGGGGCGGGGCGGCCACCGTCCGGGCCACGCCCACCCCCGGCCCCGCCCCCGCCCGCGGACACGCCCGCTAGCCCCGCCCGCCCGCCATTAGCCACGCCCCCCGGCCACCAGCCCAGCCCAGAGGCCGCTAGCCCCGCCCACCGGCCCGTTAGCCCCGCCCACCGGCCAGTAGCCACCCCCCACCGGTCATTAGCCCCGCCCACCACCCTTTAACCACGCCCACCATTAGCCCCGCCCCGTCAACCTTTAACCACGC
This sequence comes from Platalea leucorodia, assembly GCF_965183815.1. Lineage (NCBI taxonomy): Eukaryota > Metazoa > Chordata > Aves > Pelecaniformes > Threskiornithidae > Platalea > Platalea leucorodia. The sequence continues at coordinate 2,496 of NW_028121124.1, forward strand.
CCATTAGCCCCGCCCACCCGCCATTAGCCCCGCCCATCAACCTTTAACCACACCTGCCATTAGCCCCGCCCACCACACCAGCCCAGAGCCTTCTAGCCCCGCCCACCACCCTTGAACCACGCCTACCATTAGCCCCGCCCACCGGCCAATGGCCCGGCCCAGAGGCCTCTAGCCCCGCCCACACTCCATTAGCCCCTCCCACCAGCCAATAACCACGCCCACCAGCTATTACCTGCCCACAGAGGGGTCATTAGCCCCGCCCACCGGCCATTAGCCCCGCCCACAAGCCACTAGCCCCGCCCACAAGCCACTAGCCCCGCCCACTCCTCCCTACCTGTAGCCCCTCCCACACAGCGCTAGCCCCGCCCCCAAGCTCCTCCCCACCCCTTTGGCCCCCAAACCTTAACCCCGCCCCCCAGCCCCGCCCACGACTCTTAGCCCCGCCCCCTCCCCCCCGTGGCCCCGCCCACTCACGGTCCAGGGCGCCGGGGGGGGGCAGCCCCCTGCCGTGCAATTGGTAGACGGGCTGGGTGGGGCGGGGCCCCTCCCTCTCGCGGGGCGGGGCCAGCGCCGGCCCCTCCCCCGCGCCGGCCCCGCCCCCGCCCCGCCCCTCCTCCCCCCGCGCCTTCATCAGGACGATGGGCGGGGCCGGGGCGGGGGTGGGCGGGGCCGGGCCGGGCCCCGCCTTCGCCTGCTGCTGCTGCTGCCGCCCCCCCCCCCCAAGGAAATTGACGTCAGCGGGGGTGGGCGGGGCCCAGGCCACGCCCACCCCGGGCCACGCCCCCCGGCCACGCCCCCCCCCACTCACCCGCTCCCCCGGGGGCTTGGCCAGGATGATTGGCGTCTTCTGCATCGGGGGCTCCTCCCCTCCCTCCTGCGAGGGGGCGGGGTCAGGCGGGGCCACGCCCCCCGGCCCCACCCACCCTCCCTGTAGCCACGCCCCCCCACCCGCCGCTGTCACTCACCCCCGGCTCCGCCCCCTTTATGGCACCCCCCACGCCCAAGCCCCGCCCCCTTACAGCACCGTGCCCAAGCCCCGCCCACCTCCCAACGAGCCACGCCCCCTCATTAGCCCCGCCCCTTGCCAGTGCCCTGCCACTCACCCAAACCCCACCCACCTCACCCATAAGCCCCGCCCCAACCACACACCTGCCCGTCACCCCCAAGCCCCGCCCCCTCTTTAGCCACGCCCCCGCATCGCTCCTCCCATCACTCACCCCCAAGCCCCGCCCACCTCCCCACCTGCCCGTCACTCCCTTAGCCACGCCCCATCGCCCCTCCCATCACCCCCAGCCCCGCCCACCTCAGCCACGCCCCCTCCCCTCCTGCCCCCCTGTCGCTCACCCCCCAGCCCCGCCCACCCCCACAAAGCCCCGCCCCCCCATCGCCCCCTCCCGTCGCTCACCCCTTAGCCCCGCCCCTCCCGTAGCCCCGCCCACCCCCCGTAGCCCCGCCCACCCGCCGGTCTCCGCCCCCTTCCGGCTCCTTCTCCCTCCAGCGCCGCCGCCCGCCCGGCGCCGGGCTCTGCCCCGAGTCCGACATCGGCCGCCGCCCTACGGGGACCCATGGGCGCCCTATAGGGACCCATAGGCGCCCGAGGGGACCCATAGGCGCCCTATAGGGACCCATAGGCGCCCTACAGGGACCCATAGGCGCCCGAGGGGACCCATAGGCGCCCTATAGGGACCCATGGGCGCCCTATAGGGACCCATAGGCGCCCTACAGGGACCCATAGGCGCCCTATAGGGACCCATAGGCGCCCTACGGGGACCCATAGGCGCCCTATAGGGACCCATAGGCGCCCGAGGGGACCCATAGGCGCCCTATAGGGACCCATGGGCGCCCTATAGGGACCCATAGGCGCCCTACAGGGACCCATAGGCGCCCTATAGGGACCCATAGGCGCCCTACGGGGACCCATAGGCGCCCTATAGGGACCCATAGGCGCCCGAGGGGACCCATAGGCGCCCTACAGGGACCCATGGGCGCCCTATAGGGACCCATAGGCGCCCGAGGGGACCCATGGGCGCCCTATAGGGACCCATAGGCGCCCTACGGGGACCCATAGGCGCCCGAGGGGACCCATGGGCGCCCTATAGGGACCCATAGGCGCCCTACGGGGACCCATAGGCGCCCGAGGGGACCCATAGGCGCCCTATAGGGACCCATAGGCGCCCTACAGGGACCCATAGGCGCCCTATAGGGACCCATAGGCGCCCTACAGGGACCCATAGGCGCCCTATAGGGACCCATAGGCGCCCGAGGGGACCCATAGGCGCCCTATAGGGACCCATAGGCGCCCTACAGGGACCCATAGGCGCCCTATAGGGACCCATAGGCGCCCTACGGGGACCCATAGGCGCCCTATAGGGACCCATAGGCGCCCGAGGGGACCCATGGGCGCCCTATAGGGACCCATAGGCGCCCTACGGGGACCCATAGGCGCCCTATAGGGACCCATAGGCGCCCGAGGGGACCCATAGGCGCCCTACAGGGACCCATGGGCGCCCTATAGGGACCCATAGGCGCCCTACGGGGACCCATAGGCGCCCTATAGGGACCCATAGGCGCCCGAGGGGACCCATAGGCGCCCTACAGGGACCCATGGGCGCCCTATAGGGACCCATAGGCGCCCGAGGGGACCCATGGGCGCCCTATAGGGACCCATAGGCGCCCTACGGGGACCCATAGGCGCCCTATAGGGACCCATAGGCGCCCTACGGGGACCCATAGGCGCCCTATAGGGACCCATAGGCGCCCGAGGGGACCCATAGGCGCCCTACAGGGACCCATGGGCGCCCTATAGGGACCCATAGGCGCCCGAGGGGACCCATGGGCGCCCTATAGGGACCCATAGGCGCCCTACGGGGACCCATAGGCGCCCGAGGGGACCCATAGGCGCCCTACGGGGACCCATAGGCGCCCTATAGGGACCCATAGGCGCCCTACAGGGACCCATAGGCGCCCTATAGGGACCCATAGGCGCCCGTGGGGACCCATAGGCGCCCTATAGGGACCCATAGGCGCCCGAGGGGACCCATAGGCGCCCTACAGGGACCCATAGGCGCCCTATAGGGACCCATAGGCGCCCGAGGGGACCCATAGGCGCCCTACAGGGACCCATGGGCGCCCTATAGGGACCCATAGGCGCCCGAGGGGACCCATGGGCGCCCTATAGGGACCCATAGGCGCCCTACGGGGACCCATAGGCGCCCGAGGGGACCCATAGGCGCCCTACGGGGACCCATAGGCGCCCTATAGGGACCCATAGGCGCCCTACGGGGACCCATAGGCGCCCTATAGGGACCCATAGGCGCCCGAGGGGACCCATAGGCGCCCTACAGGGACCCATGGGCGCCCTATAGGGACCCATAGGCGCCCGAGGGGACCCATGGGCGCCCTATAGGGACCCATAGGCGCCCTACGGGGACCCATAGGCGCCCGAGGGGACCCATAGGCGCCCTACGGGGACCCATAGGCGCCCTATAGGGACCCATAGGCGCCCTACAGGGACCCATAGGCGCCCTATAGGGACCCATAGGCGCCCGTGGGGACCCATAGGCGCCCTATAGGGACCCATAGGCGCCCGAGGGGACCCATAGGCGCCCTACAGGGACCCATAGGCGCCCTATAGGGACCCATAGGCGCCCGAGGGGACCCATAGGCGCCCTACAGGGACCCATGGGCGCCCTACGGGGACCCATAGGCGCCCGAGGGGACCCATAGGCGCCCTACGGGGACCCATAGGCGCCCTATAGGGACCCATAGGCGCCCTACGGGGACCCATAGGCGCCCTATAGGGACCCATAGGCGCCCGAGGGGACCCATAGGCGCCCTACAGGGACCCATGGGCGCCCTATAGGGACCCATAGGCGCCCGAGGGGACCCATGGGCGCCCTATAGGGACCCATAGGCGCCCTACGGGGACCCATAGGCGCCCGAGGGGACCCATAGGCGCCCTACGGGGACCCATAGGCGCCCTATAGGGACCCATAGGCGCCCGAGGGGACCCATAGGCGCCCTACAGGGACCCATAGGCGCCCTATAGGGACCCATAGGCGCCCTACAGGGACCCATAGGCGCCCGAGGGGACCCATAGGCGCCCTACAGGGACCCATGGGCGCCCTACGGGGACCCATAGGCGCCCTATAGGGACCCATAGGCGCCCTATGGGGACCCATAGGCGCCCGAGGGGACCCATAGGCGCCCTATAGGGACCCATAGGCGCCCTACGGGGACCCATAGGCGCCCTATAGGGACCCATAGGCGCCCTACGGGGACCCATAGGCGCCCTATAGGGACCCATAGGCGCCCGAGGGGACCCATAGGCGCCCTACGGGGACCCATAGGCGCCCTATAGGGACCCATAGGCGCCCTATAGGGACCCATGGGCGCCCTACAGGGACCCATAGGCGCCCGAGGGGACCCATAGGCGCCCTATAGGGACCCATAGGCGCCCTACAGGGACCCATAGGCGCCCTATAGGGACCCATAGGCGCCCTATAGGGACCCATAGGCGCCCTACGGGGACCCATAGGCGCCCTATAGGGACCCATAGGCGCCCGAGGGGACCCATAGGCGCCCTACAGGGACCCATGGGCGCCCTATAGGGACCCATAGGCGCCCGAGGGGACCCATGGGCGCCCTATAGGGACCCATAGGCGCCCTACGGGGACCCATAGGCGCCCGAGGGGACCCATAGGCGCCCTACGGGGACCCATAGGCGCCCTATAGGGACCCATAGGCGCCCGAGGGGACCCATAGGCGCCCTACAGGGACCCATAGGCGCCCTATAGGGACCCATAGGCGCCCTACAGGGACCCATAGGCGCCCGAGGGGACCCATAGGCGCCCTACAGGGACCCATGGGCGCCCTACGGGGACCCATAGGCGCCCTATAGGGACCCATAGGCGCCCTATGGGGACCCATAGGCGCCCGAGGGGACCCATAGGCGCCCTATAGGGACCCATAGGCGCCCTACGGGGACCCATAGGCGCCCTATAGGGACCCATAGGCGCCCTACGGGGACCCATAGGCGCCCTATAGGGACCCATAGGCGCCCGAGGGGACCCATAGGCGCCCTACGGGGACCCATGGGCGCCCTACAGGGACCCATAGGCGCCCGAGGGGACCCATAGGCGCCCTATAGGGACCCATAGGCGCCCTACAGGGACCCATAGGCGCCCTATAGGGACCCATAGGCGCCCGAGGGCACCCATAGGCGCCCTATAGGGACCCATAGGCGCCCGTGGGGACCCATAGGCGCCCTATAGGGACCCATAGGCGCCCTACAGGGACCCATAGGCGCCCGAGGGGACCCATAGGCGCCCTACAGGGACCCATAGGCGCCCGAGGGGACCCATAGGCGCCCTATAGGGACCCATAGGCGCCCTACAGGGACCCATAGGCGCCCTACAGGGACCCATAGGCGCCCTACAGGGGCGCGCGGGGGAGCTATAGGCGCCCGGAGGCCTGGGGGGGGGGGGGGGGGGGGGGAACAACGAGTCCCGGCGGGGCGACGCGGAAGGGGCTATAGGGGGCGGGGGAGGGGCTATAGGGGGCTGGGGGAGGGGCTATAGGGGGCTGGGGGAGGGGCTATAGGGGGCGGGGGAGGGGCTATGGGGGCGGGGGAGGGGCTATAGGGGCTGTGGGGGGCGGCAGGCCCGGCGGAGGGATACATTGGAAGGGGAAAAGGGGGCGCGGAGGAGGGGGGGCGCGGAGGGATACCTGGGGGGGCGGAGGGATACCTGAGGGGGGGCCGCGGGGGTCGCGGTTGCCCCGGCAACGGCAGCGAGGCCCGGCGCTTTCCCGCCCCGGCGGCGCGCGGCGGTGCGGCCCCGGCGCGTGCGCGGTTGGGGGGGGGGGAAGGGGCGGGGCCGGCGGAGGGGGCGGGGCGGGGGTCAGCGCGCATGCGCGGGGCGAGCGGTGGCGCCGGGTTGGGGGGGGGGGATTTAAAGGGACCGGCGACCAAAATGGGAGGCGGGGGGGGGGCGGGGCCGCGACAGCTTTGGCACCGCCTCTGTCACCCCCCCGGCTCCTGTCACCCCCCCCCCCCCGTGTCACCCTGTCACCTTGTCACCCCCCCCGTCACCTTGTCACCCCCCCCATGTCACCCCACGTCACCCTGTCACCCCCCCCGTGTCACCCCCCCGTCACCCTGTCACCCCCCCCTCACCCCCCCATGTCACCCCACGTCCCCTGTCACCCCCCCCGTGTCACCCCCCCGTCACCCTGTCACCCCCCCTCACCCCCCCATGTCACCCTATGTCACCCTGTCACCCCCCCCGTGTCACCCCCCTGTCACCCTGTCACCCCCCCATGTCACCTTATCACCCCCCCCCCCCAGCTCCTGTCCTCCATCTTGTCCCCCCCGGGCACTGGGAGGCACTGGGAGGCACTGGGAGGCACTGGGAGGCACTGGTGCCCCCCCCCCCCCCAAATAAAGACAAAACCACCGGGGCGCTTCGTTAACGGCGAAACTCGTTATAATTAATTAATAACCGGGGGGGGGGGGGAGGGGGGGCGTTGGGGACACGGTGCCACCCCCCGGGGGGGGGGTGGGGCGGGGGGGGGGTGACACCGCGGGGGGGGGGGGGGGGGAAGGGGAGACGGCGCCGTTGGCATGCGGGGGGGGAGGGCGGCGGGGTCAGGCCAGCGCCAGCACTGGGGGGGGGGGGAGGGGACGGGGGGGTCACCGTCACGGAGCGACCCCCCCCCGTCCCCAATGTCCCCCCCTGTCCCCAATGTCCCATAAATCCCCCCCAGTGTCCCCCACCTCCCCCCATGTCCCCACCCCCCCCAGTGTCCCCACCCCCCCCAGTGTCCCCAATGTCCCCCCCATGTCCCCACCCCCCCCAGTGTCCCCACCCCCCCAGTGTCCCCAATGTCCCCCCCATGTCCCCACCCCCCCAGTGTCCCGTGTCCCCAACGTCCCCCCATGTCCCCTCCATGTCCCCACCCCCCCCAACGTCCCCATGTCCCCTCGGTGTCCCCAATGTCCCCCCCCGTGTCCCCACCCCCCCAATGTCCCCATGTCCCCCTGTCCCCAACGTCCCCCCATGTCCCCTCACCCCCCCAATGTCCCCGTGTCCCCCCCGTGTCCCCCAATGTCCCCATGTCCCCAACGTCCCCCCGTGTCCCCTCCGTGTCCCCACACCCCCCCCATGTCCCCCCACATCCCCCCCCCACTGTTCCCAATGTCCCCCCGTGTCCCCCCACATCCCCCCCAATGTCCCCCCCGTCCCCCGTCCCCCACCCCCCCGTGTCCCCAAGCGTCCCCTCACCGGTCAGCGCCTCCTGCGCGAAATATTTGACGTCGACGTCTTGGTCCTGCGTCAGCTTCTCCAGCACCGGCTTCACCTCGTTCTGCAGCGTCCTGGGGGGAGGGGGGCACCCGTGGGACGCGGCGGGGGGGGGAGGGGGGCGGGGGCGCCGCCTGCACTGGGAGCGCTGGGTGCGCTGTGTATGCTGAGTGTACTGTGCGTACTGCGTGTGCTGGGAGCGCTGGGTGTACTGGGAGTACTGGGTGCGCTGTGTATGCTGAGTGTACTGTGCGTACTGCGTGTGCTGGGAGCGCTGGGTGTACTGGGAGTACTGGGTGTGCTGGGTGCAGTCAGCGAACGGGGTGCGCTATGTGCGCTGGACGTGCTGTATGTACTGGGAGCACTGGGAGCGCTGGGTGCGCTGTGTATGCTGAGTGTACTGTGCGTACTGCGTGTGCTGGGAGCGCTGGGTGTACTGGGAGTACTGGGTGCGCTGTGTATGCTGAGTGTACTGTGCGTACTGCGTGTGCTGGGAGCGCTGGGTGTACTGGGAGTACTGGGTGTGCTGGGTGCAGTCAGCGAACGGGGTGCGCTATGTGCGCTGGACGTGCTGTATGTACTGGGAGCACTGGGAGCGCTGGGTGCGCTGTGTATGCTGAGTGTACTGTGCGTACTGCGTGTGCTGGGAGCGCTGGGTGTACTGGGAGTACTGGGTATGCTGGGTGCACTCAGCGAACGGGGTGCGCTATGTGTGCTGGGTGTGCTGCATGTACTGGGAGTGCTGGGTGCGCTGGGTGTACTGTGTGTACTGCGTGTGCTGGGAGCGCTGGGTGTACTGGGAGTACTGGGTATGCTGGGTGCAGTCAGCGAACGGGGTGCGCTATGTGCGCTGGGCGTGCTGTATGTACTGGGAGCACTGGGAGCGCTGGGTGCACTGTGTATGCTGAGTGTACTGTGCGTACTGCGTGTGCTGGGAGCGCTGGGTGTACTGGGAGTGCTGCATGCGCTGGGTGTACTGCATGTACTGGGAGTGCTGGGTGTACTGAGTGTACTGGGTGCACTGTGTGTGCTGAGTATACTGCATGTGCTGGGTGTACTACATCTGCTGGGTGTAACGCAAGTGCTGGGGGTGACGAGTGCCATGGGTGCACTGGGTGCACTGCAGGTACTGCCTGCACTGGGCACACTGCACGTACTGGGTGTAACGCCTGTGCTGGCTGTACTGGCTGCACTGCATGTAATGGATGCGCTGGGCGTACTCCATCTACTGGGTGCACTGCATGCACTGGGTGCACTGCATGTACTGGGTGCACCGCGTGCACTGCGTGTATTGGGTATGCTCTGTGTACTGGGTGCACTGCGTGTACTGGGTGTACTACCTGTACGGGGTACACTGCGTGTACTGAGTACACTGCATGCACTGGGTATACTGAGTGCACTGCCTGTACTGCACGCACTGGCTGCACTCTGTGTACTGGATGCACTGCATGTACTGGGTGCACTGCGTGCACTGGGTACGCTGTGTACTGGGTGCACTGCATGCACTGGTTGTACCGCATGTACTGCATGTACTGGGTGCACTGCATGTACTGGGTGCATTGCATGCACTGGATGTACTGCATGTACTGCATGTACTGGGTGCACTGCATGTACTGGGTGCATTGCATGCACTGGGTGTACCGCATGTACTGCATGTACTGCGTGCACTGCGTGTACTGGGTGCACTGCATGCACTGGGTGTACCGCATGTACTGCATGTACTGCGTGCACTGCATGTACTGGGTGCACTGCATGCACTGGGTGCGCTGCGTGTACTGCATGTACGGGGTGCGCTGCATGCACTGGGTGTACTGCGTGCACTGCATGCACTGGGTGTACCGCATGTACTGCATGTACAGGGTGTGCTGTGTGTACTGGGTGCGCTGCGCGTACTGCATGTACTGGGTGCACTGTGTGTACTGCATGTACTGCGTGTACTGGGCGCGCTGCGCGTACCGCATGTACGGGGCGCGCTGCGCGTGCTGGGCGCACCGCGCGTACTGGGGGCGCCGGGGGCGCCGTACCCGCTGTCGAGGATGGGCCCGATGCGCTGCAGGGACTTGGCGACGTTGAAGCGGACGTTGGCGACGGCGTCGGCCGCCATGCGCAGCACCGTGGGCAGCATCTGCTTGGTGGTGATCTCCTGCCCGCAGACCTCCGACAGCACCTGCGGGGGGAGGGGGCGCCGTGACGTCACCGGGGGGGGGCGCGGTGACGTCACGGGCGGGGCGGGGGGGGCGGGGCCGCCTCACGTTGATGCAGAAGAGCGTGGTCATGCGGTGCAGGTAGTTGGGGTCGGCGGCCATGGCCAGGACCTTGGGGACGATGGTGCCCTGGGCCCAATCCTGCCCGAACCTCTCCACCAGTTTGCGCAGGTTACTGGTGGCCGCCTCCCGGATGGCGTAAACTGGGAGAGGGGAAGAGACCAGTTACCCCGCTAAGCCCCTGACTGGGTGACCAGTAACACCCCCCCTCCAAGGCAACCAGTAACTCCCAGTAACCCGCCCCAGCAACCAGTAGCTCCCAGTAACTCCCCCAAGGGCTCCCAGTAACTCCCCACCAGGCAACCAGTAACTCCCAGTAACCCGCCCCAGCAACCAGTAGCTCCCCATAACTCCCCCATGGGCTCCCAGTAACTCCCCACCAGGCAACCAGTAACTCCCAGTAACCCACCCCAGCAACCAGTAGCTCCCCGTAACTCCCCCAAGGGCTCCCAGTAACTCCCCACCAGGCTACCAGTAACTCCCAGTAACCCGCCCCAGCAACCAGTAGCTCCCCATAACTCCCCCATGGGCTCCCAGTAACTCCCCACCAGGCAACCAGTAACTCCCAGTAACCCACCCCAGCAACCAGTAGCTCCCAGTAACTTCCCCAAGGGCTCCCAGTAACTCCCCACCAGGCAACCAGTAGCTCCCAGTAACCCGCCCCAGCAACCAGTAGCTCCCCATAACTCCCCCAAGGGCTCCCAGTAACTCCCCCAAGGGCTCCCAGTAACCCCCCCAATCAAGTGACCAGTAGCCCCTCACAGATATCCCAGTAACCCCTGCAGCTCCCAGTAACCCCTCTAGGGGCTCCCAGTAACACCCTCCCAGTCCTCCCAGTAACCCCTCTCAGGGCTCCCAGTAACCCCTGCACCTCCCAGTAACCCCCTGAGTCCTCCCAGTAATGCCCCCCCCCCCCCAGTAACCCCTCTACGGGCTTCCCAGTAACCTCTCCCCAAGATCCCAGTAACCCCTCTAGGGGCTCCCAGTAACCCCCAGTAACCCCTCCCCAGAGCTCCCAGTAATCCCTCTACGGGCTCCCAGTAACCTCCAGTAACTCCTCCAGCTCCCAGTAACCCCCAGTAAGCCCCCCAGTGCTCCCAGTAAGGGAGCCCCGGCTCACCGTGGTCGACCAGCCAGGCCATGCAGAGCGAGTTCAGCTTCTCGTCGAAAAACTCCACACCCTGGGGGGGATAAACACCAGTATAAACCAGTATGAACCAGTATAAACCAATACCCCCCCTGCGTGAATCAGTATCTTGCCCAGTATCAACCCCAACCCCCCCCCCCAGTACAGACCAGTGCCTTCCCAAGATGGACCAAGGCCCTCCCAGTCTCCTCCAGCACAGCTCACTCCACTCCCAGTCCCTCCCAGTGCCCCCACAGAAGCCCATACTGCTCTCCCAGTATCTCCCAGTTTCTTCCCAGTACCCCCACAGAAGGCTCTAGTGCCCTCCCAGCCCTTCCCAATCCCTCCCAGTACGCCCATACTGCTCTCCCAGTCCCTCCCAGTCCTTCCCAGTACCCTCCCAGTCCCTCCCAGTATGCCTATAGAAGCCCATACTGCTCTCCCAGTATCTCCCAGTTTCTTCCCAGTACCCTTCCAGTACCCCCACAGAAGGCTCTACTGTCCTCCCAGCCCCTCCCAGTACGCCTATAGAAGCCCATACTGCTCTCCCAGTCCCTCCCACTCTCTCCCAGTACCCTCCCAGTGCCCCTACAAAAGCCTCTACTGTCTTCCCAGCCCCTCCCAGTGCCCCCACAGAAACATATACTGCTCTCCCAGTCCCTCCCAGTCTCTCCCAGTGCCCCCACAGAAGCCCCTACTGCTCTCCAAGTCCCTCCCAGTGCCCCTACAGAAGGCTTTACTGTCCTCCCAGCCCCTCCCAGTGCCTCCCAGTCCCTCCCAGCGCCCCCACAGAAGCCCATACTGCTCTCCCAGTTCCTCCCAGTCTCTCCCAGTACCTTCCCAGTACCCTCCCAGTGCCCCTACAGAAGGCTCTACTGTCCTCCCAGCCCCTCCCAGTGCCTTCCAATCCCTCCCAGCCCCTCCACAGAAGCCCATACTGCTCTCCCAGTCTCTCCCAATCCCTCCCAGTGCCCCCCCAGAAGCCCATACTGCTCTCCCAGTCTCCCCCAGCCCCTCCCAGTGCCCCCACAGAAGCCAATACTGCTCTCCCAGTCCCTCCCACTCTCTCCCAGTCCCTCCCACTCTCTCCCAGTACCCTCCCAGTGCCCCCCCAGAAGCCCATACTGCTCTCCCAGTCTCTCCCAATCCCTCCCAGTGCCCCCCCAGAAGCCCATACTGCTCTCCCAGCCCCTCCCAGTGCCTCCACAGAAGTCCATACTGCTCTTCCAGTCCCTCCCAGCCCCTCCCAGTGCCCCCCCAGAAGCCCATACTGCTCTCCCAGTCTCTCCCAATCCCTCCCAGTGCCCCCCCAGAAGCCCATACTGCTCTCCCAGTCTCCCCCAGCCCCTCCCAGGGCCCCCCCAGAAGCCCATACTGCTCTCCCAGTCCCTCCCACTCTCTCCCAGTCCCTCCCACTCTCTCCCAGTACCCTCCCAGTGCCCCCCCAGAAGCCCATACTGCTCTCCCAGTCTCTCCCAATCCCTCCCAGTGCCCCCCCAGAAGCCCATACTGCTCTCCCAGTCTCTCCCAGCCCCTCCCAGTGCCTCCACAGAAGCCCATACTGCTCTCCCAGTCCCTCCCAGCCCCTCCCAGTGCCCCCACAGAAGCCAATACTGCTCTCCCAGTCCCTCCCACTCTCTCCCAGTCCCTCCCACTCTCTCCCAGTACCCTCCCAGTGCCCCCCCAGAAGCCCATACTGCTCTCCCAGTCTCCCCCAGCCCCTCCCAGGGCCCCCACAGAAGCCCATACTGCTCTCCCAGTCCCTCCCACTCTCTCCCAGTCCCTCCCACTCTCTCCCAGTGCCCCCTCAGAAGCCCATAGTGCTCTCCCAGTCCCTCCCACTCTCTCCCAGTCCCTCCCAGTCTCTCCCAGTACCCTCCCAGTACCCTCCCAGAAGCCCATAGTGCTCTCCCAGTCCCTCCCAGTCCCTCCCAGCGCTCACCAGCTGGCCGGCCAGCAGGGGCATGTACTCGATGATGGCCAGGCGGACGCGCCACTTGGCGTCCTCGGCCAGCTCGACGATGGCGGGCAGCAGGGACTGGGAGAGCTGCCGGATGCCGATCACCTCGTTGACGCAGTCCAGGTTGGAGATGATGTTGAGGCGCACCTCGGGGCACTGCGGGGACGAGGGCCAGCGCCGGTGGCACCGGGATACTGGGGGGATACTGGGAGGGGATACTGGGAGGGGATACTGGGAGGGGATACTGGGAGGGGATACTGGGAGGGGATACTGGGAGGGGATGGTGGCACCTGGGGTGGCATCGGGATACTGGGAGGGGATACTGGGAGGGGATACTGGGAGGGGATGGTGGCACCTGGGGTGGCATCGGGATACTGGGAGGGGATACTGGGAGGGGATGGTGGCACCTGGGGTGGCATCGGGATACTGGGAGGGGATACTGGGAGGGGATACTGGGAGGGGATACTGGGAGGGGACGGTGGCACCTGGGGTGGCATCAGGATACTGGGAGGGGATACTGGGAGGGGATACTGGGAGGGGATACTGGGAGGGGATACTGGGAGGGGATGGTGGCACCTGGGGTGGCATCGGGATACTGGGAGGGGATACTGGGAGGGGATACTGGGAGGGGATGGTGGCACCTGGGGTGGCATCGGGATACTGGGAGGGGATACTGGGAGGGGATGGTGGCACCTGGGGTGGCATCGGGATACTGGGAGGGGATACTGGGAGGGGATACTGGGAGGGGATACTGGGAGGGGATGGTGGCACCTGGGGTGGCATCGGGATACTGGGAGGGGATACTGGGAGGGGATACTGGGAGGGGATGGTGGCACCTGGGGTGGCATCGGGATACTGGGAGGGGATACTGGGAGGGGATACTGGGAGGGGATACTGGGAGGGGATACTGGGAGGGGATACTGGGAGGGGATGGTGGCACCTGGGGTGGCATCGGGATACTGGGAGGGGATACTGGGAGGGGATACTGGGAGGGGATACTGGGAGGGGATACTGGGAGGGGATGGTGGCACCTGGGGTGGCATCGGGATACTGGGAGGGGATACTGGGAGGGGATACTGGGAGGGGATGGCGGCACCTGGGGTGGCATCGGGATACTGGGAGGGGATACTGGGAGGGGATGGTGGCACCTGGGGTGGCATTGGGATACTGGGAGGGGATACTGGGAGGGGATACTGGGAGGGGATGGTGGCACCTGGGGTGGCATCGGGATACTGGGAGGGGATACTGGGAGGGGATACTGGGAGGGGATACTGGGAGGGGACGGTGGCACCTGGGGTGGCATCAGGATACTGGGAGGGGATACTGGGAGGGGATACTGGGAGGGGATACTGGGAGGGGATACTGGGAGGGGATGGTGGCACCTGGGGTGGCATCGGGATACTGGGAGGGGATACTGGGAGGGGATACTGGGAGGGGATGGTGGCACCTGGGGTGGCATCGGGATACTGGGAGGGGATACTGGGAGGGGATGGTGGCACCTGGGGTGGCATCGGGATACTGGGAGGGGATACTGGGAGGGGATACTGGGAGGGGATACTGGGAGGGGATGGTGGCACCTGGGGTGGCATCGGGATACTGGGAGGGGATACTGGGAGGGGATACTGGGAGGGGATGGTGGCACCTGGGGTGGCATCGGGATACTGGGAGGGGATACTGGGAGGGGATACTGGGAGGGGATACTGGGAGGGGATACTGGGAGGGGATGGTGGCACCTGGGGTGGCATCGGGATACTGGGAGGGGATACTGGGAGGGGATACTGGGAGGGGATACTGGGAGGGGATACTGGGAGGGGATGGTGGCACCTGGGGTGGCATCGGGATACTGGGAGGGGATACTGGGAGGGGATACTGGGAGGGGATGGCGGCACCTGGGGTGGCATCGGGATACTGGGAGGGGATACTGGGAGGGGATGGTGGCACCTGGGGTGGCATTGGGATACTGGGAGGGGATACTGGGAGGGGATACTGGGAGGGGATGGTGGCACCTGGGGTGGCATCGGGATACTGGGAGGGGATACTGGGAGGGGATACTGGGAGGGGATACTGGGAGGGGATGGTGGCACCTGGGGTGGCATCGGGATACTGGGAGGGGATACTGGGAGGGGATGGTACAGGGTGGTGGCACCTGGGGGTGACGCCTGGGGTGGCATCTATGGGGTGACACTGGGATACTGGGGGAATACTGGGAGGGGATACTGGGAGGGGATACTGGGAGGGGATACTGGGAGGGGATGGTATGGGGTGGTGGCACCTATGGGGTGGCACTGGGACAAGTTACTGGGAGGGGGACACTGGGGGCGGCATCTACAGGGGTGGCGGTGGCACTTGAGGGGTACTGGGAGGGAAACGGTACTGGGAAGGGGACACTGGAGGTGGCGGCACTGGGACACTTGGGGGAGGTGACATCGGGGTGGTGGCCCCCCCAAGTCCCCGAGTGTCCCCAAAACGTCCCCGCGCCGGTGACGCCACCCAACCAGAGCGGTTGTGCCACCACGGTCCCCGTGACGTCCCCAATCCATCGCCATCCCCGCGTTCCCGAGCGTCCCCAGGTGTCCCCAACTGCCCAAAGCCTCCCCAAAGCGTCCCCAAAGCGTCCCCAAAGCGTCCCCAAAGCGTCCCCACCTCGTCCTTGAGCTGCGCGAGGAAGAGGGGCAGCAGATGCTCCACCGTGTTGTCCTTCCCCAAGATGGGGGACAACCCCATGATGACGGAGGCCAGCGCCGACTTGACGTGTTGGTTGGCGTCCGACACCAGCTCCTGGGGACGGCGTGGGGACAGGCTCTAAGGTGGCCCTGGGGTGTCCCCAAGATGTCCCACCACCCCAGAAGGTCCCCAGGGGTGTCCCCAGGAGGTCCCACCACCCTAAGATGTCCCCACGGGTGTCCCCATGATGTTCCTCCACCCTAGAGTGGCCCCAGGGGTGTCCCCATGAGGTCTCACCACCCCAGAAGATCTCCAGAGGTGGCCCCAGGATGTCCCACCACCCCAGAAGGTCCCCATGGTGTCCCCTCGATGTCCCACCACCCTAAGATGTCCCCTGCGCTGTCCCCATGATGTTCCTCCACCCTAGAAGGTCCCCAGAGGTGTCCTCAGAGTATCCCCATGATGTCCCACCACCCCAGAAGGTCCCTAGGGGTGTCCCCTTGATGTCCCACCACCCCAGGAGGTCCCCATGGTGTCCCTGGGGTGTCCCCATGACATCCCACCACCCCAGAAGGTCCCCATGGTATCCTTAGGGTGTCCCCATGATGTCCCACCACCCCAGAAGGTCCCCATGGTGTCCCCAGGATGTCCCCATGAGGTCCCACCACCCCAGGAGGTCCCCATGGTGTCCCTAGGGTGTCCCCTTGATGTCCCACCACCCCAAGGTGTCCCCACCTTGATGCAAAGCAAGACCTAGCCCCTGATGCCACCCTCACCGTGTCCCCACGGTGTCTCCCCCCACCCCGGGGTGTCCCCACGATGTCCCCTCACCCCGGGGTGTCCCCACGATGTCCCCCCACCCCGGGGTGTCCCCACGGTGTCCCGTACCTTGATGCAGGGCAGGATCTGGCCCATGATGACGGCCTCCCGGCAGTCTGGGGACAGGTTCTCGCAGAACTCTGGAGAGGGATCAGGGGGACATTGGTTGGGGACGTGGGGACACCAGGAGTGGCCTTGGGGACAAGGGGGACTGCAGGGACCATCCTTGGGGAGCTGGGGACCATCCCTGAGGACATGGAGGACCTCAGGGACCATCCTTGGGGACATGGAGGACCTCAGGGACCATCCCCAGGGACGTGGAGGACCTTGGGGATCATCCTTGGGGACATAGAGATGGCACCTGGAGACACGGGGACCATCCTTGGGGACATGGAGAACCTCAGGGACCATCCCTAGGGACATGGAGGGCCTTGGGGACCATCCCTGGGGACCTGGAGATGGCCCCTGGGGACACGGGGACCATCCCTGGGGACATGGAGGACCTCAGGGACATCCCTAGGGACATGGAGGACCTTGGGGATCATCCTTGGGGACATGGAGATGGCACCTGGGGACACGGGGACCATCCCTGGGGACATGGAGGACCTCAGGGACATCCCTAGGGACATGGAGGACCTTGGGGACCATCCTTGGGGACCTGGAGATGGCCCCTGGGGACACGGGGACCATCCCTGGGGACATGGAGGACCTTGGGGACCATCCTTGGGGACATGGAGGACCTCAGGGACCATCCCTAGGCACATGGAGGACCTTGGGGACCATCCTTGGGGACATGGGGATCATCCTTGGGGACATGGAGGACCTCAGGGACCATCCTTGGGGACATGGGGACCTGGGGATGGCCCTTGGGGACATGGGGACCATCCTTGGGGACATGAAGGACCTCAGGGACCATCCCTAGGGACATGGATGACCTTGGGGACCATCCCTGGGGACATGGGGACCTGGAGACGGCCCTTGGGGACACAGGGACCATCCCTGGGGACATGGAGGACCTCAGGGACCATCCTTGGGGACATGGGGACCTGGGGATGGCCCTTGGGGACATGGGGACCATCCTTGGGGACATGGAGAACCTCAGGGACCATCCCCAGGGACATGGAGGACGTGGAGATGGCCCTTGGGGACACAGGAACCATCCTTGGGGACATGGAGGACCTCGGGGACCATCCTTGGGGACATGGAGATAGCCCTTGGGGACACAGGAACCATCCTTGGGGACATGGAGGACCTTGGGGACCATCCTTGGGGACCTGGAGATGGCCCTTGGGGACACGGGGACCATCCTTGGGGACATGAAGGACCTCAGGGACCATCCTTGGGGACATGGAGGACTTTGGGGACCATCCTTGGGGACATGGAGATGGCCCTTGGGGACACGGGGACCATCCCTGGGGACATGGAGGACCTTGGGGACCATCCTTGGGGACCTGGGGATGGCCCTTGGGGACATGGGGACCATCCTTGGGGACATGAAGGACCTCAGGGACCATCCCTAGGGACATGGATGACCTTGGGGACCATCCTTGGGGACATGGGGACCTGGAGATGGCCCTTGGGGACATGGGGACCATCCTTGGGGACATGAAGGACCTCAGGGACCATCCCTAGGGACATGGATGACCTTGGGGACCATCCTTGGGGACATGGGGACCTGGAGATGGCCCTTGGGGACATGGGGACCATCCTTGGGGACATGAAGGACCTCAGGGACCATCCCCAGGGACATGGAGGACGTGGAGATGGCCCTTGGGGACACGGGAACCATCCTTGGGGACATGGAGGACTTTGGGGACCATCCTTGGGGACATGGAGATGGCCCTTGGGGACACGGGGACCATCCCTGGGGACATGGAGGACCTTGGGGACCATTCTTGGGGACATGGAGGACCTCAGGGACCATCCTTGGGGACATGGGGACCTGGGGATGGCCCTTGGGGACATGGGGACCATCCTTGGGGACATGAAGGACCTCAGGGACCATCCCTAGGGACACGGATGACCTTGGGGACCATCCCTGGGGACATGGGGACCTGGAGACGGCCCTTGGGGACACAGGGACCATCCCTGGGGACCTGGGGACAGGGGAGGGGACGAGGGGAGGTGGCCCCGGCTGACCTTTGACCTTGTGGGAGGCGGCCGCCCGCACTTCGGCCTCGCAGTCCTTCATCAGGCTCTGGAAGGCCCCCACCAGGTCGGTCTTGGTGATCTCGGGGCCCACGGCTCGTTGGAGCTGGGGGTCAAAGGTGAAAGGTCAAAGAGAGCCCGGGGATTGTCCCCAAGTGTCCCCAAACGTGTCCCCAATTGTCCTCCCCAAAATATCCCCCCAAAACGTCCCCAAATCCCCACAAACGTCCCCAAAAATCCCCTCAAATGTCCCTAACCTCCCTCAAACATCCCCACGTGCCCCCAGGATTGTCCCCAAGTGTCCCCAGGTGTCCCCAAGTGTCCCCAGGGGTGTCCCCAAACGTGTCCCAAATTGTCCTCCCCAACATATCTCGCAAAAATGTCCCCAAATCCCCACAAACGCCCCCAAAAATCCCCTCCAATGTCCCTAAACCCCCTCAAACATCCCCACGTGTCCCCAGGATTGTCCCCAAATGTCCCCAGGTGTCCCCAAGTGTCCCCAGGGGTGCCCCCAAGTGTCCCCAAACGTCCCCAAACGTGTCCCCAATTGTCCTCCCCAAAATATCCCCCCAAAACGTCCCCAAATCCCCACAAACGCCCCCAAAAATCCCCTCCAATATCCCTAAACCCCCTCAAACGTCCCCACGTGCCCCCAGGATTGTCCCCAAATGTCCCCAGGGGTGTCCCTAAATGTCCCCAAACGTCCCCAAGTGTCCCCAAGGGCGTCCCGAATTGTCCTCCCCAAAATATCCCAAAAAAACGTTCCCAAATCCCCACAAACGCCCCCAAAAATCCCCTCCAATGTCCCCAAACCCCTCTCAAACATCCCCACGTGCCCCCAGGATTGTCCCCAAGTGTCCCCAAATGTCCCCAAGTGTCCCCAAGGGCGTCCCAAATTGTCCTCCCCAACATATCCCACAAAAACGTCCCCAAATCCCCACAAACGTCCCCAAAAATCCCCTCCAATGTCCCCAAATGTCCCCAGAAGGATCCCAAAGTGTCCCCACACGTCCCCTTGTCCCCGCATGTCCCCAGGGGGGTCCTCACCTGTCCCCAGATGTCCCCAAACACCCCTAAAAGCCCCCATGGGGGTCCCCAAATGTCCCCACACGTCCCCTTGTCCCCCATGTCCCCAGGGGGGTCCTCACGTGTCCCCAGATGTCCCCAAACACCCCTAAATGCCCCAATGGGGGTCCCCAAATGTCCCCAAGTGTCCCCATGGTGGCTCCAAAATGTCTCCACACATCCTCTTGTCCCCCATGTCCCCAGGGGGGTCCTCACGTGTCCCCAGATGTCCCCAAACACCCCTAAATGCCCCAATGGGGGTCCCCAAATGTCCCCAAGTGTCCCCATGGTGGCCCCAAAATGTCCCCACACGTCCCTCATGTCCCCAGGGGGGTCCTCACGTGTCCCCAGATGTCCCCAAACACCCCTAAAAGCCCCCATGGGGGTCCCCAAATGTCCCCAAGTGTCCCCATGGTGGCTCCAAAATGTCTCCACACATCCTCTTGTCCCCCATGTCCCCAAGGGTGTCCTCACGTGTCCCCAGATGTCCCCAAACACCCCTAAAAGCCCCCATGGGGGTCCCCAAATGTCCCCAAATGTCCCCATGGTGGCTCCAAAATGTCCCCACACATCCTCTTGTCCCCCATGTCCCCAAGGGTGTCCTCACGTGTCCCCAGATGTCCCCAAACACCCCTAAATGCCCCAATGGGGGTCCCCAAATGTCCCCAAGTGTCCCCATGGTGGCCCCAAAATGTCCCCACACGTCCCTCATGTCCCCAGGGGGGTCCTCACGTGTCCCCAGATGTCCCCAAACACCCCTAAAAGCCCCCATGGGGGTCCCCAAATGTCCCCAAGTGTCCCCATGGTGGCTCCAAAATGTCTCCACACATCCTCTTGTCCCCCATGTCCCCAAGGGTGTCCTCACGTGTCCCCAGATGTCCCCAAACACCCCTAAAAGGCCCCATGGTGGCCCCAAAACGTCCCCAAAACGTCCCCTTGTCCCCAGAGGGGTCCTTGTGTGTCTCCCCACGTCCCCCCAAAGGTCCCCAAACGTCCCCAAAGGTCCCCACCTCGGTGAACTTGTCGGCCACCATGTAGCGGACGCGCCAGGACTTGTCCTCGGCCGCTTGCCGCAGCGTCGGCATCACCAACCCTTCCAGTTCCTCCTGCGGCAGCAACTGGGCGATGCTGACGCAAGCTTCCACCGCCAACAGCCGCACCGAGTCCTGGCGGAGGCGGGGGGGACGCGGTGACGTAAGCGGTGACGCGGGGGACACGTCACCGCCAGCCGGAGGGGACGCGGGGACGCGGCTGTATACCTGCTCGTCGGAGGCGAGGTTGGAGAACATGGGGATGATCTCGCTCTTGACGTGTTCCAGCTCCAAAACTTTGGCGAATTCACCCAATTTGGAAGCGGCGGCGCGACGGACCATGGGGGTGTCGTCCGAGCAGAGGTTGCGGAAGTATCTGGGGGACGGGGGGGGGGGGGGACACAACCCTTGGGGACATCGCGAGACCCTTGGGGACATCGCGAGCCCCCTGGGGATGTGCTATGGGGTCGTTGGAGCAGGCCGGGAACCCCAAAATGGGCCACGGGGGTCAACGTGAAGACCCTAGGTGGATCTAGAGGGGGTTGAGGGACACCAAAGATGGGTTGGGGACATCGGGGATGGCTTGGGGACACCAAGGTTGGGTTGGGGACACACCACAGGGTCTGCTTGACCGGGCCACGAACCAAAAAATGGGCCA
The DNA here is from genome assembly GCF_965183815.1 of Platalea leucorodia. NCBI lineage: Eukaryota > Metazoa > Chordata > Aves > Pelecaniformes > Threskiornithidae > Platalea > Platalea leucorodia. Next base: position 23,532 of record NW_028121124.1, read on the forward strand.
CGGGGCCAACATGAAGACCTTGGGCTGGCCAAGAGCTAGTTGAGGGACGTGAAGGATGGGTTGGGGCCACCAAGGGTGGCTTGGGGCCACCAAGGGTGGGGTTGGGGACACCGGTGACACCTTAGGGACACGCCACAGGGTCTGCTTGACCAGGCCACGAACCAAAAAATGGGTCACGGGGCCAACGTGAAGACCTTGGGCTGGCCAAGAGCTAGTTGAGGGACGTGAAGGATGGGTTGGGGCCACCAAGGGTGGCTTGGGGCCACCAGGGACGGCTTGGGGACACCAGGGACGGCTTGGGGACATGCCACAGGGTCTGCTTGACCAGGCCACGAACCAAAAAATGGGCCACGGGGCCAACATAAAGACCTTGGGCTAGCCAAGAGCTAGTTGAGGGACGTGAAGGATGGGTTGGGGCCACCAAGGGTGGCTTGGGGCCACCAGGGATGGCTTGGGGACACCGGTGACAGCTTAGGGACACGCTACAGGGTCTGCTTGACCGGGCCACGAACCAAAAAATGGGCCACGGGGCCAACATGAAGACCTTGGGCTGGCCAAGAGCTAGTTGAGGGACGTGAAGGATGGGTTGGGGCCACCAAGGGTGGCTTGGGGCCACCAGGGATGGCTTGGGGACACCGGTGACACCTTAGGGACACGCTACAGGGTCTGCTTGACCAGGCCACGAACCAAAAAATGGGCCACAGGGCCAACATGAAGACCTTGGGCTGGCCAAGAGCTAGTTGAGGAACGTGAAGGATGGGTAGGGGCCACCAAGGGTGGCTTGGGGCCACCAGGGACGGCTTGGGGCCACCAGGGACGGCTTGGGGACACATCATGGGGTCACCCCACCAAACCGTGAGCCCAATAACAGGCCAAGGGGCCAACACCAAGACCCTAGGACCACCTGGAACCGATCTAGAGCCACCATCATTGGTGTGTGGCCATCAGGACCAACTTGGGGCCACCAAGGATGGCTTGAAGCCTCCAAGAGACGGCTTGGGGACAACAGGGCCACCTCAGGGACCTACCATGGGGCCACCGCGACCGCGCCACGAGGCAAATAACAGGATAAGGAGCCAACGCGAAAACCCCGGGGGCCAACCCAAACCAAACCAAGCGCCACCAAAGTTGCCGTGGGGCCACCAAGGACGGCTCGGGGACAACGGGGCCACCTCGGGGCCACCGTGGAGGTCACTCACTGTCGCAGCTCGGCCTTGACGGGGCTGGAGACGCGCGGGTAACAGACGCTGAAGAGGCCACAAGCGGAGGTGCGGGAGGTGAACCAGTCGCCTCCCGCCAGGCGCTTCACCAAGGGGACGAAGTGACCTTCTAGGTCGGGTGGGGTGTGCTCGTGGGACACCGCCCGCAGGGACTCCACCGCCTTGTCCCGCACCACCGTCTCCTCCACCGTGGCCAGGCTCTCCAGGGGGGGCTGGAGGAGGAGATACGGGGTCACCCCCCAAATCCTGACGCCCCCCCCCCCCCCGAGGTCCCTCAGGTCCCCAACGTCACCCTACAAGGAGCCCAACGTCCAACCAACCAACCCAACGTCCCACCACGGAGCCCAACGTTCTCCTGAAGAACCCAAGGTCCCCTCAGACCACCTCAATGTCACCCCTGAGGACCCCAATGTCCCCTCAGGGAGCTGGGGGGGGCTCCAGGGGGGCACCCCCAAATCCTGACGCCCCCCCAAAGGTCCCTCAGGTCCCCAATGTCCACCCAACCAACCCAACGTCCACCCAACCAACCCAACGTCCCACCACGGAGCCCAACGTTCTCCTGAAGAACCCAAGGTCCCCTCAGACCACCTCAATGTCACCCCTGAGGACCCCAATGTCCCCTCAGGGAGCTGGGGGGGGGCTCCAGGGGGGCACCCCCAAATCCTGACGCCCCCCCGAGGTCACTCAGGTCCCCAACGTCCACCCAACGTCCCACCACGGAGACCAACGTCCTCCTGAAGAACCCAAGGTCCTCAGACCACCTCAACGTCCCCACTCAGGACCCCAATGTCTCCCCTGAGGACCCCAATGTCCCCTCAGGGAGTTGGGGGGGCTCCAGGGGGGCACCCCCAAATCCTGATGCCCCCCCCAAAGGTCCCTCAGGTCCCCAACATCCACCCAACCAACCCAAGGTTCTCCTGAAGAACCCAACATCCCTCCAGCTCATCTTAATGCCACTCTTGAGGACCCCAATGTCCCCCTTGAGGACCCCAACATCCCCCCAAAGGGTGGTGGGGTCTCCAGGGGGGCACCCCCAAATCCTGATGCCCCCCCAAAGGTCCCTCAGGTCCCCAACGTCCACCCAACGTCCCACCACGGAGACCAACGTCCTCCTGAAGAACCCAAGGTCCTCAGACCACCTCAACGTCCCCACTCAGGACCCCAATGTCCCCCCTGAGGACCCCAATGTCCCCTCAGGGAGTTGGGGGGGCTCCAGGGGTTCACCCCCAAATCCTGATGCCCCCCCCAAAGGTCCCTCAGGTCCCCAACATCCACCCAACCAACCCAAGGTTCTCCTGAAGAACCCAACATCCCTCCAGCTCATCTTAATGCCACCCTTGAGGACCCCAATGTCCCCCTTGAGGACCCCAACATCCCCCCAAAGGGTGGTGGGGGCTCCAGGGGGGCACCCCCAAATCCTGATGCCCCCCCAAAGGTCCCTCAGGTCCCCAATGTCCACCAAACCAACCCAACGTCCCACCACGGAGACCAACCTCCTCCTGAAGAACCCAAGGTCCCCTCAGACCACCTCAGTGTCACCCCTGAGGACCCCAATGTCCCCTCAGGGAGCTGGGGGGGCTCCAGGGGGGCACCCCCAAATCCTGACACCCCCCCCAAGGTCCCTCAGGTCCCCAACGTCCACCCAAGGTCCCACCACGGAGCCTCAGGTACCCACAGAGTGGCACCCATGCGTCCAGGAGGGGGTCAGGGGGGCACCCAAGGGTCTGGGGAGGGGCCCCACGGGTCAGGGGGGCACCCAGGGGTCCTGGGGGGGGGCACCCAGTCACCCCGGGGGTGGGGGTCCGTACCAGGAGGCAATGGACAAACTCTGGTCCCCCAACCAGGGCGGTGAAGGTGCCGAGCTGCTCCGCCAACGCCAGCAACACCTCGTCCTCATCGTAGATGGTGTCTGGGACAAAGCAGGGGACGCCTCTGTCACCCCCCCCGGCCTGCCAATCACCCCCCAAGCCCCACCCACCCCCCCCAACCCCACCCACCTCCCCCAAACACCCCCCCACCCCTCCTTGTGCTGGCAAAGGGGGAGGCGTAGGGAGGTGGGGGGTGGTTTGCGGGGGCAGGGGGGGATTGGGGGGCCCCCCCCTCAACCCTTGAACCCCCCCCCCAGGACTCTGGGGACCCCCCCCATCCCCCCCGTTACCGGTGAGGAAGGGCAGGAGCTCGCTGCGGGTCCGCTCCACGCCCAGCGCCAGGGCGATGGTCGACAGCTTCTTGATGCTGTTGAGGCGGAGCTGGCAAAAGAAAAAGGGGGGGGGGGGGGGGGGGGGGGGCAAAAAGGGTGAGGAATTGCCCCCCCCCAGGCAAAATGGGACCCCCCCGGGGGGGGAAACCCACCCCTCTGGGGCAAAATGGCCGCCCTGGGGGCAAATAATCCCCCTGGGGGGCAAATAACTCCTTTTGGGGCAAATAATGTCCATCCTGGAGGGGAATCCCACCCCCCCCGAGGACAAAATGGCCACCCTAGGGGCAAATAATCCTCCTAGGGGCAAATAAAAGCCCTTTTGGGGCAAATAAAAGCCCTCCTGGGGGGGAATATCACCACCATGAGGACAAAATGGCTGCCCTGGGGGTAAATAACCCCCCCAAGGGGCAACTAAAACCCCCTTGGGGCAAATAAAACCCCTTTTGCGGGGGGAATCTCAGCCCTCTGGGGACAAAACGGCCGCTTTGGGGGCAAATACCCCCCCAGGGACAAATAAAAGTCCTCTTGGGGCAAATAAAATCCCTCTTGGGGCAAATAAAACCCCTCCTGGGGGGAATCCCACCCCTCTAGGGACAAAATGGCCACCCTAGGAGAAAATAATCCTCTCTTGGGGCAAATAAAACCCCTTTTGGGGCAAATAAAACCCCTCTAAGGGGCAACCCACCCCCCTGGGGACAAAATGGCCGCCCTGGGGGCAAATAATCCCCCTACGGGCAAATAAAAGCCCTTTTGGGGCAAATAAAAGCCCTCCTGAGGGGAATCCCACCCCCCTGGGGACAAAATGGACACCCTGGGGGTAAATAACACCCCCCCAGGGGCAAATAAACCCCCCCCAGGGGCAAATAAAACCCCTCTGAGGGGCAACTCACCCCCCTGGGGACAAAATGGCCGCCCCAGGGGCAAATAACGCCCCCCCCGGGGGCAAATAAATCCCCTTCCGGGGGGCAAAACCCACCCCCTCCGCGATTCAACCTATCAGGAGCCTCGTTTCATGGCTCCGTAGCCCTGCCGCGGCAGAAAGAAGCCCCCTGATTGGCTCCGCACCCCCCACCCCGACACCTGCTAAGCCCCTCCCTCGGCTCCGCCCACGCCGGGCGATACCCAATGGCTGCCGGCGCCGAGCCGCCCTCGTACTCCCATTGGTCGCCGCCTGGTGAGGGAAAGGCAATGCCGCCCCGCCGATAGGGGGCGCCGCGGAGACGCGGGGGGGGGGCTATTTCCCTTAACCCCCTTCCGGACCAATCAGGAGCCCCCTCACAGAATGAATGGGGGCCGCCAACCAATCGGAGCGCGGCTTTCATCCCAACCACCAGCGTGAGGGGGAGCAGGGAGGATGAGGAGCCCCCCCCCCCTCCCGCCATGTAACGCCGCTCCCCATTAGCCCGCGCCTGAGGGGGGGGAGGCGGCCTCAGCCAATCAGAGCGGCCGTTTCATAGCAGCGCCACGACGGCCGCCATTAGCGGTAGCACCGGAGCCGCGGCGGGAGATGGCGGCCGGGCCCGGAGACCGAAACCGGGACCCGGGGAAGCGAAACCGGCTCCGGTAACCGGTACCTGCACGTCCTCGTTGCGGAGTTCGTCGATGAGGACGGCGATAGGGTAAAGCGAATCGTCGCCGTCCGCCGCCGCCATCTTCTCCGCCGCCGCCGCCGCCCCGGCTCTGAGGGGGCAAACGGGGCCGCCCGCCCCGCTCTTGCAGGGTCTCCCGATCGCTCATTGGCCGGCGCTACCCCAACGCCCGCCCCCCTGCTCTTCCCATTGGCCCAGGCGCTGGGCAGCCCCGCCCCTCCCGCCAGCCCCGCCCCCTTGCGGCCCACTCGGCCGCGCCCCCTCCTCGCCGCCTGATTGGGCGGCGCGGCTGAGTGACGGCGCGGGTGGGGCGGGGCGAGGCGTTGCTCGGCAACGCGGCGCCGCCGTCTCGGATGCTGGGGACGAACTGGGACCCGCTGGGTCATACTGGGACCCGCTGGGGCCAAACTGGGACCCGCTGGGACCCCCCCGGGGCCAAACTGGGACCCGCTGGGTCATACTGGGACCCGCTGGGGCCAAACTGGGACCCGCTGGGACCCCCTAATCCCATTCCCAGGGCCAAACTGGGTCATACTGGGACCCCCTTGATGCAAAACTGGGTTATATTGGGACCCCCCAGGGCCAAACTGGGTCATACTGGGACCCTCTAATCCCATTCCCAGGGCCAAACTGGGTCATACTGGGTCCCCCTTGATGCAAAACTGGGTTATATTGGGACCCCCCAGGGCCAAACTGGGTCATACTGGGACCCCCTAATCCCATTCCCAGGGCCAAACTGGGTCATACTGGGACCCCCTTGATGCAAAACTAGGTTATACTGGGACCCCCCCAAGACCAAACTGGGTCATACTGGAACCCCCCAGAGCCAAACTGGGTCATACTGGAACCCCCCCAGGGCCAAATTGAACATACTGGAACCCTCCCAGAGCCAAACTGGGTCATACTGGAACCCCCCAGAGCCAAACTGGGTCATACTGGAACTCCCCCACAGCCAAACTGGGTCATACTGGAACCCCCCCCAGGGCCAAATTGGACATACTGGGACCCCCCACAGCCAAACTGGTCATACTGGAACCCCCCCCAGGGCCAAATTGGACATACTGGGACCCCCCCAGAGCCAAACTGGGTCATACTGGAACCCCCCCCAGGGCCAAATTGGACATACTGGGACCCCCCACAGCCAAACTGGATCATACTGGAACCCCCCCCAGGGCCAAATTGGACATACTGGGACCCCCCCACAGCCAAACTGGGTCATACTGGAACCCCCCCCAGGGCCAAATTGGACATACTGGGACCCCCCCAGAGCCAAACTGGGTCATACTGGGACCCCCCCAGGGCCAAATTGGACATACTGGGACCCCCCCAGAGCCAAACTGGTCATACTGGAACCCCCCCCAGGGCCAAATTGGACATACTGGGACCCCCCCAGAGCCAAACTGGGTCATACTGGAACCCCCCCAGGGCCAAATTGGACATACTGGGACCCCCCCAGAGCCAAACTGGGTCATACTGGGACCCCCCCAGGGCCAAATTGGACATACTGGGACCCCCCACAGCCAAACTGGATCATACTGGAACCCCCCCCAGGGCCAAATTGGACATACTGGGACCCCCCCACAGCCAAACTGGTCATACTGGAACCCCCCCCAGGGCCAAACTGGTCATACTCCCCCCCTCCCCATCCCCCAAACTGGTTCCCCTCCCCCCCCCAAACCAGTAAAAACCCCCCAAAAACCAGGAAAAAAATAAAAGGGAGGGGGGAGGAGCCTCACTAAGCCCCACCCAAGACCCCACCCATGACGTCATCAACAGCCACGCCTTTATTTTTAGGGGCGGGGCCTGGGTGCTCCCCCCACCCCCCCCTCCCACCCCGGACGCTTCGCGTCCGGGGTGGGAGGGGGGGGTGGGGGGAGCACCCAGGTTTTTTGGGGGGGGGGATGGGGGGGTGGGGTCACGTGACCCCCCCCCCCACCCATGGGTGCCCCCCACCCTAAACCCTCCCCTTGCTCTTGAGGCGCTGGAGGAGGGTGGGGACGTCCTGCACCCGCTCCCCCCCCTGCCGCCCCGGGGGCTCCGCCATCTTCAGCACCCGTAAACGGGGGGGGGACAAAATGGCCGCCCCCAGCTCCGAGGCCGCCACCACCTCCAGGGGCTTCTTCTTCGCTTTCTATAGGGGAGGGGGGGGAAAATATGGGGGACCCCCACCCATGGGGCCCCCCCCCCCACCCATAGGATCCCCCCCACCCACCCATGGGACCCCCCACCCACCCATGGGATCAGGGGATCCAGGGATCTGGATGGGACCCCCCCCCCCCCCCAAAAGGGACCCAAGGGGTTTTGGGGGGCACCCAGGGGTCTGGGGGGGCACCCAGGGGTTTTGGGGGCACCCATGGGTGCGGGGGGGGCACCCAGGGGTTGCAGGGGGGCACCCATAGGGGTTTGGGGGGGGCACCCAGGGGATTTGTGGGGGGCACCCAGGGGTCTGGGGGGGCACCCAGGGGTCTGGGGGGGCACCCAGGAGGTTGGGGGGGCACCCATGGGTGCAGGGGGGCATCCAGGGGATTTGGGGGGGCACCCAGGGGATTTGGGGGGCACCCAGGAGGTTGGGGGGGCACCCAGGGGTGCAGGGGGGCATCCAGGGGCCTGGGGGGGGCACCCAGGGGGTTTTGGGGGGTGACCCAGGGGTTTTGGGGGGCACCCAGGGGTCTTGGGGGGGGCACCCAGGGGATTTGTGGGGGGACCCAGGGGTCTTGGGGGGGCACCCAGGGGATTTGGGGGGGCACCCATGGGTGCAGGGGGGCATCCAGGGGCCTGGGGGGGGGCACCCAGGGGGTTTCAGGGGGTGACCCAGGGGTTTTGGAGGGCACCCAGGGGTCTGGGGGGTCCCCCATGGGTTTGGGGGGGGTCCCAGGGGTGGGGGGTCCCCCACGGGTGGGGGTCCCAGGGGTGGGGGGGCACCCACGGGTGGGGGGGGGGGGGCGTACCATGATGTTGGGCAGGGTGGCGTAGCGCGGCTCGTTGAGGCGCAGGTCGGCCGTCAGCACGGCCGGCAGCCGCAGCCGCAGCGTCTCCAGGCCCCCGTCCACCTCCCGCTCCACCCGCACCGCCCCCGCCTCCAGCTCCACCCGCGAGGCGAAGGTCCCCTGCGGACCAGTAAGCACTGGGATCCCTCCCAGTATGCACTGGGAGCGGCCCCCACCCCAGCATCCCCCCCCCCCAGTATCCCATCTGTCTCCGTTCCCATGTTAATTTGGACCCCCGCTATCCCAGCATGCACTGGGACCCTCCCCATATGAATTGGGACCCTCCCAGTAAGCACTGGGACCCTCCCAGTAGGAATTGGGACCCTCCCAGTATGCACTGGGAGCGGCCCCCCACCCCAGCATCCCCCCCCCCCAGTATCCCATCTGTCTCCGTTCCCATGTTATTTTGCACCACTGCTATCCCAGCATGCACTGGGACCCTCCCCATATGAACTGGGACCCTCCCAGTAAGCACTGGGACCCTCCCAGTAGGAATTGGGACCCTCCCAGTATGCACTGGGAGCGGCCCCCCACCCCAGCATCCCCCCCCCAGTATCCCATCTGTCTCCGTTCCCATGTTATTTTAGACCACTGCTATCCCAGCATGCACTGGGACCCTCCCAGTAAGCACTGGGACCCTCCCAGTAGGAATTGGGACCCTCCCAGTAAGCACTGGGACCCTCCCAGTAGGAATTGGGACCCTCCCAGTAAGCAGTGGGACCCTCCCAGTAGGAATTGGGACCCTCCCAGTAAGCACTGGGACCCTCCCAATAGGAACTGAGCCCTCCCAGTACGCACTGGGATCATCGCAGTATAAACTAGAGTCCTCCCAGTAAGCACTGGGGTCCTCCCAGTATGAACTGAGCCCTCCCAGTATGCACTGAGGTCCTCCCAGTATGAACTGAGCCCTCCCAGTAAGCACTGGGGTCCTCCCAGTATGAACTGAGCCCTCCCAGTATACCTTGGGGCCTCCCAGTAACCACTGGAACCTTCCCAGTATGAACTGAGCCCTCCCAGTATGCACTGGGGTCCTCCCAGTATGAACTGAGCCCTCCCAGTAAGCACTGGGGTCCTCCCAGTATGAACTGAGCCCTCCCAGTATGCACTGAGGTCCTCCCAGTATGAACTGAGCCCTCCCAGTAAGCACTGGGGTCCTCCCAGTATGAACTGAGCCCTCCCAGTATACCTTGGGGCCTCCCAGTAACCACTGGAACCTTCCCAGTATGAACTGAGCCCTCCCAGTATGCACTGGGGCCCTCCCAGTATGAACTGAGCCCTCCCAGTATGCCTTGGGGCCTCCCAGTAACCACTGGAACCTTCCCAGTATGAACTAGGGTCCTCCCAGTAAGCACTGGGGCCCTCCCAGTAGGAACCACCCCCCTCCACTCCGCCCCCCCCGCGATCCCATCATCCCCTGCGGCGAGGCGGGGCGATCCCATCACCCCGCGGGGCAGGGGCGGGGCAGGGGGCGGGGCAGGGGGCGGGGCAGGGGGCGGGGCAGGGGGCGGGGCTTACCTGGGGCCAGTCCAACATGGCAGCCAGGAGCTGCCCCGTCTGGTTGCAGTCATCGTCGATGGCCTGGGGGGGGGGCACAGAGGGGCTATAGGGGAGCCTATAGGGGCTATAGGGGCTATGGGGGGCCTATGGGGGCCATGGAGGCTATAGGGGAGCCCATAGGGGCTATGGGGGAGCTATAGGGGCTATAGGGGCCCTATGGGGGCTATGGAGGCTATAGGGGAGCCTATAGGGGCTATATGGGCCCTATGGGGGCTATGGAGGCTATAGGGGAGCCTATAGGGGCTATAGGGGCTATGGGGGGCCTATAGGGGCTATAGGGGAGCCTATAGGGGACGTGGGACCCCCACACCCCCTCCCCGGGCCCTATGGGGGCTATAGGGGGGCCTATAGGGGATGTGGGACACCCTCCCCCCAGGCCCTATGGGGGCTAGAGGGGGCCTATAGGAGCTATAGGGGGACCTATAGGGGCTATGGGGGCTATAGGGGAGCCTATAGGGGACGTGGGACCCCCACCCCCCCCCCAGGGCCCTATGGGGGCTATAGGGGAGCCTACAGGGGACGTGGGACCCCCCCCCCCCCCAGGGCCCTATGGGGGCTATAGGGGGCCTATAGGGGCTATAGGAGAGCCTATGGGGGCTATAGGGGAGCCTATAGGGGACGTGGAACCCCCACACCCCCCCAGGGCCCTATGGGGGCTATAGGGGGGCCTATAGGGGCTATAGGAGAGCCTATGGGGGCTATAGGGGGGGCTATAGGGGAGCCTATAGGGGATGTGGGACCCCCACACCCCCTCCCCAGGCCCTATGGGGGCTATAGGGGGGCCTATAGGGGACATGGGACCCATAGGGGCTCTATAGGGGCTCTGTAGGAGTCCATAGGACACCATAGGGGTCCACAGGGGTCCATAGGGGCTCCATAGCAGCACTATAGGGGTCCATAGAGGCTCTACAGGGGCTCTGTAGGGGTCCATAGGACACCATAGGGGCCCATAGGGGCTCTACAGGAGTCCATAGGGGCTCCATAGGGGTCCATAGGAGCACTATAGGGCTCCATAGGGCTCCATAGGGCTCCACAGGGGCTCTATAGGGGCTCTGTAGGGGCCCATAGGGGCTCTACAGGGGTCCATAGGGGCTCCATAGGGGTCCATAGGGGTCCATAGGAGCACTACAGGGGTACATAGGGCTCCATAGGGGTCCATAGGGGCTCCATAGCAGCACTATAGGGACCCATAGGGGCTCTATAGGGACCCATAGGGGCTCCATAGGGGTCAATAGGAGCACTACAGGGGTCCATAGGGGCTCTACAGGGGTCCATAGGAGCACTATAGGGGTCCATAGGGGCTCTATAGGGGCTCTGTAGGGGCCCATAGGGGCTCTACAGGGGTCCATTGGGGCTCCATAGGGCTCCATAGGGCTCTATAGGGGTCCATTGGGGCTCCATAGGGGCTCCATAGGGGTCCATAGGGGTCAATAGGAGCACTACAGGGGTCCATAGGGGCTCTACAGGGGTCCATAGGGGTCCATAGGAGCACTATAGGGGTCCATAGGGGCTCTATAGGGGCTCTGTAGGGGCCCATAGGGGCTCTACAGGGGTCCATAGGGGCTCCATAGGGGTCCATAGGGGTCCATAGGGGCTCCATAGCAGCACTATAGGGACCCAAAGGGGCTGCGTAGGGGCCCATAGGGGCTCTATAGGGGCTGCGTAGGGACCCGTAGGGACCCATAGGGGCCCATAGGGGCCCATAGGAGCACTATAGGACCCATAGGGGCTCTATAGGGGCCCATAGGGGCGCTCACCTGCTTGCCCAGCAGCACCAGCCCGGGCTGCAGCCGCCCCACCAGCGCCGCCAGCGCCGCCGCCGCCTCCCGGGGGCCCAGCGCCGCCCCCTCCCCCACCTCCACCAGCACCCCCCGGTCGGCCCCCAGCGCCAGCGCCGTGCGCAGGGTGTCCTGGGGGGGGGGCGGGGGGGGAGCTGCCCTCACCCCGCCCTATAGGGGACCCCCATAGGGGACCCCCCACAGGGACCCCCCGACCCCCCCATAGGGCACCCAGGGGGCCGGGACCCCCCCTATAGGGGACCCAGGCCCCCCCAACCCCTATAGGGACCCCACATAGGGACCCCCAACCCCCCCATAGGGCACCCAGGCCCCCCCAACCCCTATAGGGTCCCCCCAACTCCCCCATAGGGCACCCAGGGGGCCGAGACCCCCCCTATAGGGGACCCAGGCCCCCCCAACCCCTATAGGGACCCCACATAGGGACCCCCCGACCCCCCCATAGGGCACCCAGGTGGCCGGGACCCCCCCTATAGGGGACCCAGGCCCCCCCAACCCCTATAGGGACCCCACATAGGGACCCCCAACCCCCCCATAGGGCACCCAGCACCCCCCCAACCCCTATAGGGACCCCCCATAGAGACCCCCAACCCCCCTATAGGGCACCCAGGACCCCCCCACAGGGACCCCCCGACCTCCCATAGGGCACCCAGGGGGCCGGAACCCCCCCTATAGGGGACCCTGGCCCCCCCAACCCCTATAGGGACCCCCCATAAGGACCCGCAACCCCCCTATAGGGCACCCAGGCACCCAGCACCCCCCCAACCCCTATAGGGACCCCCCATAGGGACCCCCCACCCCCCTATAGGGCACCCAGACACCCCCAACCCCTATAGGGACCCCCCACCCCCCTATAGGGCACCCAAGCGTCAGGAAAAGGGGATCGCAGGGAGGGAATGGAGGCGTTTGGGGGGCACCCGTGGGACTCGGTGGCCACCCATGGGATTTGGTGGCCACCCAGGGGATTTGGGAGCCACTCACGGGTTTGGGGGGCACCCAAATATTGGGCCCAAGCATCCAGAAAAGGGATCGCAGGGAGGGAATGGAGGCGTTTGGGGGGCACCCATGAGATTTGGTGGCCACCCATGGGATTTGGTGGCCACCCAGGGGATTCAGGGGCCACCCATGGGTTTCGGGGGGCACCCAGGGGTTTGGGGGGCACCCAAATATTGGGCCCAAGCATCCAGAAAAAGGATCCCAGGGAGGGAATGGAGGCGTTTGGGGGGCACCCGTGGGACTTGGTGGCCACCCAGGGGATTTGGTGGCCACCCAGAGGATTTGGTGGCCACCCAGGGGATTTGGGAGCCACCCGTGGGTTTCGGGGGGCACCCAGGGGTTTGGGGGGCACCCAAATATTGCACCCAAGCGTCAGGAAAAGGGATCCCAGGGAGGGAATGGAGGCGTTTGGGGGGCACCCATGGGACTCGGTGGCCGCCCATGGGATTTGGAAGCCACCCAGGGGATTTGGAAGCCACCCCTGAGATTTGGGAGCCACCCATGGGTTTCGGGGGCCACTCACGGGTTTGGGGGGCACCCAAATATTGGGCCCAAGCGTCAGGAAAAGGGATCCCAGGGAGGGAATGGAGGCGTTTGGGGGGCACCCATGGGACTTGGTGGCCACCCAGGGGACTTGGTGGCCACCCAGGGGATTTGGGAGCCACCCATGGGTTTCGGGGGGCACCCAGGGGTTTGGGGGGCACCCAAATATTGCACCCACGTGTCCAGAAAAGGGATCCCAGGGAGGGAATGGAGGCGTTTGGGGGGCACCCATGGCACTCGGTGGCCGCCCATGGGATTTGGTGGCCACCCAGGGGATTTGGAAGCCACCCCTGAGATTTGGGAGCCACCCATGGGTTTCGGGGGCCACTCACGGGTTTGGGGGGCACCCAAATATTGGGCCCAAGCGTCAGGAAAAGGGATCCCAGGGAGGGAATGGAGGCGTTTGGGGGGCACCCATAGGACTTGGTGGCCGCCCATGGGACTTGGTGGCCACCCAGAGGATTTGGTGGCCACCCAGGGGATTTGGGAGCCACCCATGGGTTTCGGGGGCCACCCACGGGTTTGGGGGGCACCCAAATATTGGGCCCAAGCGTCAGGAAAAGGGATCGCAGGGAGGGAATGGAGGCGTTTGGGGGGCACCCATGGGACTTGGTGGCCACCCATGGGATTTGGTGGCCACCCAGGGGATTCAGGGGCCACCCATGGGTTTCGGGGGGGCACCCAGGGGTTTGGGGGGCACCCAAATATTGGACCCAAGTGTCCAGAAAAGGGATCCCAGGGAGGGAATGGAGGCGTTTGGGGGGCACCCGTGGGACTCGGTGGCCGCCCATGGGACTTGGTGGCCACCCAGGGGATTTGGGAGCCACCCATGGGTTTCGGGGGGCACCCAGGGGTTTGGGGGGGCACCCAAATATTGCACCCAAGCGTCAGGAAAAGGGATCCCAGGGAGGGAATGGAGGCGTTTGGGGGGCACCCATGGGACTTGGTGGCCACCCAGGGGACTTGGTGGCCACCCAGGGGATTTGGGAGCCACCCATGGGTTTCGGGGGGCACCCAGGGGTTTGGGGGGCACCCAAATATTGCACCCACGTGTCCAGAAAAGGGATCCCAGGGAGGGAATGGAGGCGTTTGGGGGGCACCCATGGCACTCGGTGGCCGCCCATGGGATTTGGTGGCCACCCAGGGGATTTGGAAGCCACCCAGGGGATTTGGAAGCCACCCCTGAGATTTGGGAGCCACCCATGGGTTTCGGGGGCCACTCACGGGTTTGGGGGGCACCCAAATATTGGGCCCAAGCGTCAGGAAAAGGGATCGCAGGGAGGGAATGGAGGCGTTTGGGGGGCACCCATGGGACTTAGTGGCCACCCATGGGACTTGGTGGCCACCCAGGGGATTTGGTGGCCACCCAGGGGATGCGGGGGCGCGGGTGCTGACCTGGCAGAGGCGGGTGCCGACGCTGGCGGCGATGACCTCAGCGGCGGCGCCGCGCTCCCGCAGCCGCACGGCCTCCTCCAGGGCGATCTCGCAGAAGGGGTTCAGCGAGTGCTTCACCCCCTGCGTCTGCACCCCGCCGCCCCCCGCCGCCACCCGCACCTGGGGGGGGGGGGCACCCATGGGTGGGGGGCACCCATGGGTGGGGGGGGCACAGGGTTTTGGGGGTCCCAGGGGGTTGGGGGGCACCCAGGGGTTCAGGTCCCCCCCCAAACCCCCCAGCACCCAATGCAAAGGAGCCGGGATTTTGGGGGTCCCAGGGGGTTTGGGGGGGGCACCCATGGGTGGGGGGCACCCTTGGGTGGGGGGGGCACAGGGTTTTGGGGGTCCCAGGGGGTTGGGGGGCACCCAGGGGTCCAGGTCCCCCCCAAACCCCCCAGCACCCAATGGAAAGGAGCCAGGATTTTGGGGGTCCCAGGGGGTTTTGGGGGTCCCAGGGGGTTGGGGGGGGGCACCCATGGGTGGGGGGCACCCAGGGGTGGGGGGGGCACAGGGTTTTGGGGGTCCCAGGGGGGTTGGGGGGCACCCAGGGGTCCAGGTCCCCCCCAAACCCCCCAGCACCCAATGGAAAGGAGCCGGGATTTTGGGGGTCCCAGGGGGTTTTGGGGGTCCCAGGGGGTTTTGGGGGGGTCCCAGGGGGTTGGGGGGGGCACCCATGGGTGGGGGGCACCCTTGGGTGGGGGGGGGCACAGGGTTTTGGGGGTCCCAGGGGTTTGGGGGGGCACCCAGGGGTCCAGGTCCCCCCCAAGCCCCCCAGCACCCAATGGAAAGGAGCCGGGATTTTGGGGGTCCCAGGGGGTTTTGGGGGGGTCCCAGGGGGTTGGGGGGGGCACCCATGGGTGGGGGGCACCCTTGGGTGGGGGGGGCACAGGGTTTTGGGGGTCCCAGGGGTTTGGGGGGGCACCCAGGGGTTCAGGTCCCCCCCAAGCTCCCCAGCACCCAATGGAAAGGAGCCGGGATTTTGGGGGGTCCCAGGGGGTTTGGGGGGGGCACCCATGGGTGGGGGGCACCCTTGGGTGGGGGGGGGCACAGGGTTTTGGGGGTCCCAGGGGTTTGGGGGGGCACCCAGGGGTTCAGGTCCCCCCCAAACCCCACAGCACCCAATGGAAAGGAGCCGGGATTTTTGGGGGTCCCAGGGGGTTTGGGGGGGGGCACCCATGGGTGGGGGGCACCCAGGGGTGGGGGGGGGCACAGGGTTTTGGGGGGTCCCAGGGGTTTGGGGGGGGCACCCAGGGGTTCAGGTCCCCCCCAAACCCCCCAGCACCCAATGGAAAGGAGCCAGGATTTTGGGGGTCCCAGGGGGTTTGGGGGGGGGCACCCATGGGTGGGGGGGCACAGGGTTTTGGGGGTCCCAGGGGTTTGGGGGGGCACCCAGGGGTTCAGGTCCCCCCCAAACCCCACAGCACCCAATGGAAAGGAGCCGGGATTTTGGGGGTCCCAGGGGGTTTGGGGGGGGCACCCATGGGTGGGGGGCACCCAGGGGTGGGGGGGGCACAGGGTTTTGGGGGTCCCAGGGGTTTGGGGGGGCACCCAGGGGTTCAGGTCCCCCCCAAACCCCCCAGCACCCAATGGAAAGGAGCCAGGATTTTGGGGGTCCCAGGGGGGTTTGGGGGGGGGCACCCATGGGTGGGGGGCACCATGGGTGGGGGGGCACAGGGTTTTGGGGGTCCCAGGGGGTTGGGGGGGCACCCATGGGTGGGGGGGGGACCAGGAATTGGGGGGGGACCCAGGGGATTTGGGGGTCCCAGGGGTTTGGGGGGGTCCCCGGGATTTGGGGGGGCACCCTTGGGTGGGGG
>NW_028121123.1:0-39496 GCF_965183815.1 Platalea leucorodia
AGTGAAAGCTTTGGTAAAAAAAAAGCCATGTTCTCCATTTTTTTACTTCCCCTCCTCAAAATATTTGCAACCATCTCTTGGCTAGAGATGATCCCAGGCATATCCAGCACAAGGAATACCTCTGGGATTTATTGCCAGGGATTATCCGTGGCACAAACCCAGGATAGAATCATAGACGCATAGAATCATCAAGGTTGGAAAAGACCCTTAAGACCATCGAGTCCAACTGTTAACCTAACACTGCCAAGTCCATCTATACCATGTCCTCGAGCACCTATCTATCCGTTCTTGAAGTACCTCCAGAGATGGAGACTCAACCACTTCCCTGCTTAGCCTGTTCCAATGCTTGACCACCCTCTCAGTGAAGAAGTTTTTCCTAATGTCTAACCTAAACCTCCCCTGGCGCAGCTTGAGGCCCTTTCCTCTCGTCCTATCACTTGTTACCAGGGAGAAGAGACCAACCCCCACCTTGCTACAACCTCCTTTCAGGTAGTTGTAGAGAGCAATAAGGTCTCCCCTCAGCCTCCTCTTCTCCAGGCTAAACAACCCCAGCTCCCTCAGCTGCTCCTCATAAGACTTGTGCTCTAGACCCTTCACCAACTTCGTTGCCCTTCTTTGGACACTCTCCAGCACCTCAATGTCCTTCTTGTAGTGAGGGGCCCAACACTGAACCCAGTACTCGAGGTGCGGCCTCACCAGTGCCCAGTACAGGGGCACTATCACCGCCCTGCTCCTGCTGGCCACACTATTCTTGATACAGGCCAGGATGCCATTGGCCCTCTTGGCCACCTGAACACAGTGCTGGCTCATGTTCAGGTGGCTGTCGACCAACACCCCCAGGTTCTTTTCCACCAGGCAGCTCTCCAGCACCTCCTCCCCACGCCTGCGGTGTTGCATGGGGTTGTTGTGACCCAAGTGCAGGACCTGGCCTTGTTGAACCTCATACAGTTGGCCCCGGCCCAACGATCCAGCCTGTCCAGGTCCCTCTGCAGGGCCTTCCTGCCCTCCAGCAGATCAACACTCCCACCCAACTTGGTGTCATCTGCAAACATAGTGAGGGTGCACTCAATCCCCTCATCCAGATCATCAATGAAGATGTTGAATAGGACCAGCCCCAGTACTGAGCCCTGGGGAACACCACTAGTGACCAGCCGCCAACTGGATTTGACTCCATTCACCACCACTCTCTGGGCTCGGCCGTCCAGCCAGCTTTTAACCCAGTGCAGAGTGCACCCATCCAAGCCGTGTGCAGCCAGCTTCTCCAGGAGAATGCTGTGGGAGACAGTGTCAAGGGCCTTACTGAAGTCCAAGTAGACAACATCCACAGCCTTCCCCTCATCCACTAAGCGGGTCAAGCATCATCCCCTTTCTCTCTGCTTGGTCTCTCCACTCTGACCCCTGGGAAGAGTGAAGCCCTAGGGCGTGCTGCATGCTTTCTCAGGCTGGATCTGGACTTGGTTTCTCTCCCGGTTGGCCAAGAAGCTGCTCTGGGCACATGGGCTGCTCTTGGTGTGCTGCTATGATGCTCGGGGAGGGATCGTTCCTCAGGGCCCCGGCTCTCAGGAGGACTGAACCCCTGCAGGGTGAGAGGGACCAGGACACCAGCCTCCCTTGTCCAGCTTCAGCTGTCCCAGGATGCCATCAGACACAGCTCCCCAGATAGCCATGATCTCTGCAAAGCAAGGGAAAGAGGTCTCAGGCCCTGGGCTGGCCAGCTCACAGACTCTCAGCAAGCTCCTTGCCCAGGCAATGACAGATGCTGCTGTACACAAAGAGCCCAGAAAAACACTGCCATGGCTGTGGAGCTGGACTGTGCCCCACTTTCAGACTGCCAGCTCGCACAGAAAGCTGGCCCTCAATGGCCCCACTTTTGAGGGGACCGAGCCATGCCCAAAGGAGCTTTGATACTCAGGGCAGCCCCAGTACCAGGACCTGCACTCCTGGCAGCCACATTGTGTCCCAAGCGCAGTGGGATCCTCAGGCAGGGCTCTCGTGGCAGCCCCCAGCCCTCTCCAGCCACCCCCACAGCCCAGCAATTCCAGCTTTTGACAGCTGACAGCCCTGATGTGACCCCTCAGGAAGGAGCTCCCCAAACCCTCACCCTTGCTGCAGAGCTACAGGAGTGTGGGGAACAAGCAGCTCAGCTTCAAGCTGACGGCCATGGTGCAGCAGCCCTCCATCACGCTTGCTGCTTGCCCTCAGCTCAGGAAAAGGGACGCTCTTCCCACCTCCTCACCCAAAACTCCTCTCTGACCTTCTCCTCTCCTGTCTGTCAGCGAGGGTCCCCCAGCCCATCCCTGCTGCCTCCCGACCCTGCTCCCAGCCGTGGAGCAGCTCTGAAGGGCAGCGGTGGGGAGCCCCTGAGCAGTGCCCAGCAGCACCCAGGCCTCGCTGGCAAGTGCCGGCACTGCCGTGGCACCGGGGACACCTCCCTGTCATGCAGCGCATCCCCCTGTGACATCAGCCCACATCATCTGAAGGGCCATTATGACACGAGCAGGGAGATGGCACAACAGGGGAGAGAGGCGAGAGATCTTCCCTCTTGTCCTGAGAAACAGGCACCCCCTTTCTCCCAAGTCCTTTGCCAAAAATTGCATCTGCCCCCTGCACCAACACGTCTCTGCTACTGGGAGCCCGTCCAGGCAGGCGGGGGTTTGGGGTTGGCTGCAGTCGGGCTGTTTTCAAGAGATGGGACTGAAGGCCTGTGGGATAAAACAGCCCCTCCCGTGTTACTGAACACTCTCTGCTTTGTGTCGCTCTCATGGTAGGAGTAGCACATGCCTCACTGCACTGGTTTGGGCTGGGATGGAGTTAATCTTCTTCATGGCAGCCCAGATGGGGCTGTGTTTTGGATCTGTGACCAAAACAGTCCTGATAAAACACGGATGTTTCAGCTCTTGCTGAACAGTGCTTGCACAGCGTCAAGGGCTTCTCTGTTCCTCGCTCTGACCCACCCGTGAGTAGGCTGGGGGTGGGCAAGAAGCTGTGAGGGGACATAGCCAGGACAGCTGACCCCAACAGACCAAAGGGATATTCCGTACCAGATGACATCGTGCTCAGCAATAAAGCTGGGGAAAGAAGGAGTAAGGCGGGGGGTGGTATGTTTGAGGCTATGATGTTTGTCTTCCCAGCTAATTCCCTCAGATACTGCATACGCCCCTCAGCAGGGGTCCACTTGACTTGGTCATTTGCACCATCTTCTTTGAAGGGATGCCTTTCCTTCACGCTCAGCTGGAGCCGACTGTAGGGGTAACTGATAGAGCTGGGGCTTGGGTCTCCGGTTTGGTCAGCTGGGGTCAGCGGTCCCAGCTGTGTCCCCTCCCAGCTTCTCGTGCACCCCCAGCCTGCTCACTGGCAGGGCACTGCGAGAAGCAGAAAAGGCCTCCATGCTATCTAAGTAAGAACTGCTCAGCAATAAGCAAAACACCTCTGTGATATCAGCACTGGTGTAGGAGCAAATCCAAAGCATAGCACCATACCAGCTGCAGATGCAGTTAAAATTAAAGAGGCACCTGCAGATGGAGATACCATTGCAGATCCTGATGATGAGCACGGCAGATGCAGATATCAGTGCAGATTCCATAGCAGGTGGAGACACCACTGGGGACGCAGATACCACTGCAGATGCAGAGACAATTGCAGGTGCCAACACAGACGCAAATATCATTGCAGAGGGAGACACCTCTGCAGATACTGATACGTGTCCACTCACAGAAGCCATTACAAGTACACGTGCAGATGCAGATACCATTGCCAAGACAGATACAGTTACAGCTACAATTACGGGTACAGCCAGCATACGAGAGACAGATGCTGGTCCCATCAGAAATACAGCTGTTAAGAGCATCACAAATACCATCTCAGATACCGACAGCATTACAGACACCCGTTAAATATGCAGATACAGTGAGAGTTACCGGCACAAAATATTGGAGATCCCATTACAGACTCCATTGCAGATGCCGTAGCAGATGCACACGCCATTGCAGATGTGACTGCAGATGAAGATCCCATGGCAGATGCAGACACCATTGCAGAGACCACTCCAGATCACACTGCAGATGCAGCTGAGATTTTAGATGGAACTGCAGATGGAGACGCCACTGAAGATGCTGAGGCCATTGCAGGTGCCATTGCAAATGAAGCATTTGAAGGTGCTGATGCCCTTGCAGGTACAGGTGCCAGGGCAGATACCATTGGAGATACCACTGCAGTGGCAGACACCAGTGCAGAAGCAGGTGTTACTGCAGGTGCCATTGCAGATGCAGATACCCATGCAAATGCAGAAATAGTGGCAAATGCCGTTGCAGACGCAGATACCATGCAGATGCCATTGCAGTTTCAGTACATGCTCCGATAGCATTGAAGGTGCCATTGAAGATACCACAGCAAATGCCATTACAGAGACCACTCCAGATGCAGATACCACTGCAGATGCCATTGCAGATGCAGATGCCATTGCAGATGTAGATACCACTGTAGGAGCAATTCCAGAAGCTCTTAGCAATGTGTATGCCATTGCACATTCCATTACAGACACAGATACCACAGCAGATGCCATTGCAGATGGCATTGCAGAATGAATTAGCATTGCAGGCACCCTTGCAGATGGCATTGCTGAGGCACAATGCATTCCTCAGAACATCACAGATGGAGACAGCAATGCAAATGGCATTGCAGAGGCACATGCCATTGCAGACGATGTTGCAGATGCAGCTAGAGTGGCAGAAGAACATCTGATTGCATGAGGATACCATTGAAGACAACATTGCAGATGCTACTGCAGGTGCAGGTATGACCACAGATGCCATTGCAGATGCATGCAAAAATTCAGAGAGAAATGCCATTCCACATGCAGACACCATTGCAGATGCTGTTGCAGATGCAGATACCATTGCCGATCCAAATACTGCATTCCAGGTGGCACTGAAGAATTGCAGGCACCATTGCAGATACAGTAACGGGCCGAAGGACGGGTACAGCGACAGACGCCATTCGAGACACGCATGCTGGCATCATTAGAAATGCAGGTACCAGTACCATCACAGCGACCGACAGAATTACAGACACAGATTCACATTGAACTGCCGATACAATTACAAATACAGGCACAGAACAGACACCATTCCAGATAAAGGTACAATTACACACACAACTCACGATACAAGGACAGTCTCACACGCAAGTGCACATTCAATTACACCAACAAGAGCAGCTACAGCAAGTGACGCCACTACCGACTGAGGTAGCACGGCAGACAAAGGAACCCTTACACATAAAGGCACTGATACAACTGCAGCTGCCGTTACACACAGATGTACTGTTACAGGCAGAGGTACAGAGAAATATACAGATAACTACACAGCCAGTCACCGACAGGGAGGTGGATGAGGATGCTGACACGGATACAAAGACAACGACGGACACGGGTGCAGTTACAGAGACGGACACAAATACCCACAGAGGTACAAGCAGAGACAGAACTCCAGCTCCAGACTCCGCAATGCACACAGACACAATTGCTGATCCAGAGACAGCTGGAGGTACGGATACAATTACACTTACAGACAGCATTACACATACAGCTACCACTACACATACCGATAAACAGAGAGAAGGTGCCACTGAACATACCACTGCAGGTGGCACTGCAGGTTCCAACACCAGGGCAGGCACCATTTCAGATTCACGTACCGCTGCTGATAACCCTGCAGATGCCATTGGCAAATAACGCTTCAGGTGCAGGTGCCACTGCCATTGAAGAAACCATTGCTGGTGCCACTGCAGATGCAGAGGCCATTGCAGATACAAGTGCACATTCAGTTACTCGAAAAAAAGCAGATACAGAAGTGACACCATTGCCCACTGGGAATCCACGACAGACCAGGAGGAACCATTACACGTAAAGACATTGACAGAAACACAGCTACCAAAAGCAGCCCCGGGGACCCCGAGGCTGGTCGGCCTCACCTTGCTCCCTGGCAGAATCAAGAACCATGTCCTCCACTATCACCTTCCTGGGCACATTTCTGAGAAGGGGACCGAGAAAAGAGAGCACGGACTGACCACCAAAGATGCCACTGAAGACGCAGCAGCCCAGGCAGAGGCAGATCCCATTGCAGAGACCATTCCAGAGAACGCTGCAGGCGTAGATGAAATTTCCGATGGAACTGCAGATGGAGATGCCATTGAAGATGCTGGTGCCATTGTAGGTGCTACTGCAAATGCAGGTATCTTGGAAAGTGCTGATAGCCAATAGCAATGCGAATCCCATGGCAGATTCCATTTCAGACGCAGCTGCCATAGCAGATGCAGAGACCATTGCCTATGGCATTGCAGAATGAATTGGCATTGCAGAGACCACGGCAGATGCCTTTGCAGATGCAGATGCTCTTCCAGAACTAAATACTTCTGAAGAAGCCGAGACCACTGCAAACGCAGGTACCATGGCAGACACCTTTCAAGGTGACGGCGCCGTTGCAGGCAGCCTTGCAGATGCAGTGTCATTGCAGATACCCCTGCAGATGAATATAGCATTGCGGGTACCGCTTTATACTCAAATACCATTGCTTGCACCGCTGCAGATAGTGGTGCAGAGAGCTGCAGGTAGCATAATCTCAGCACGCGTCACCTCCTCCACTGATGCCATTGCAGATGCTCACAGCGTACCACGAGCAGATGCAGTATCAATGCAGATGCTGCGGCAGATAGCATTGCAGATGCAGGGACTGAGGCAGATGCAGAGGACATTACAGATGCTATTGCATTTCACATACCTGCACACAGACCGTTGCAGATGCCATTCCAGGTGCAAATACGATTGCAGATAGCGTTGCAGGTGAACATACGACTGCAGATGGAGATGCAGATGCCATTGCAGCAGAAGGTATCATTGCAAAGGCTATTGATGATGCAGGGAGCACTGCTGATGCCAGAGCAGTTACAGATACCATTGCGGATGTAGATACGATTTCAGATGCAGATACCATTGCAAATGGCATTGCAGATTAAAATACCATTGCAGAAACCATTGCATAGACCTTTGCAGATGCACATCACGTTCCCGGTAACGCGGCAGGTGCAGACACCAAAGCAAACACCACTGCAGATGCAGACACCATTTCAGATGCAGATACCACTGTAGAAACCATTGCAGAAACCATTGCTGATGCAAAGTCAGGTGAAGACA
Source organism: Platalea leucorodia (assembly GCF_965183815.1). Taxonomy (NCBI): domain Eukaryota; kingdom Metazoa; phylum Chordata; class Aves; order Pelecaniformes; family Threskiornithidae; genus Platalea; species Platalea leucorodia. The sequence goes on from NW_028121123.1 coordinate 7,190, forward strand.
AAAGAGGGGATGCCGACGCCGTTGCAGATGCAGGTATCACTGAAGATGCAGAGGCTACAGCAGACACTCACAGCATTACAAATGCCGTTGCAGCTGCAGATACCTTTGCAGCTGCAGATAGCATTGCAGATGCAGAGGCCATTGCAGATGCCGTTGCAGGTGACATTGCAGATACCATCGACAATGCCATTTCGGATACGCCTACGGATACCAATACCATTAGAAAGATACTGATGCAATTACAGATACAATTGCTGATACAGTGGCACATACAGACAGAACTGCACATGCGATCACAGATGCAAGACGAGCCACAGACACAAGTACACATTCAGTTACACCTATAGATACACGTACAGCCACTGATCTCATTCCTGGTAGGGGTACCATTACACATCCAGGTAGTGATACACATACCACTGAAGACACAGGGAGTATCTACATCTGCATTGGTATCTGCAAAGGCACCTGCATCTTCAACAGCATCTCCATCGGCAATTGCATCTGAAATTGTATTTGCTTCTGCAATGGCATCTGTAACAGCGTCTGCATCTGCAATAGCATTGACAATGTTATCAGCAATGGTTTCTGCATCTGCAATGGTGTCTACATTGGAGAGTTGCAGATGACAGCACAGTTGCACCCACAGCATTCCAGATGCAGACACCTTGGCAGATGGCACTGCAGGTTCAAACACCAGGGCAGGCACCATTTCAGATGCACGTACCGCTGCTGATAACCCTGCAGATGCCATTGGCAAATAACGCTTCAGGTGCAGGTGCCACTGGCATTGAAGAAACCATTGCAGGTGCCACTGCAGATACTGATCCCATTGCAGATATCGACAGCATTGCACTTACCCAGGCAGGTACCAATACCATTGCAGATGCCTCTACCACTACTCTTACAGCTCCTGATACCAGTACAGAGACCGTGATACCATTACAGACAGTCACACCCATACCCAGACCGTCAGCGGTACAGAGACCATTAGAGACAGCCGTGCTGATACTATTGCAGCTAGCGAGAGAATGACTCACGCGCATACAGAAACCAAATACACAGACACCTACAGAAACCATTGCGAGTCCATGTGCAGGCACAGGTACCATTCCCTATGCAGGTACACTTACAGGCACAGTTACAGGCACAGACAGAGATAGCATTAGAGGCACAGATACTACTGGCACCATCACCACCACAGGTACCAGCACCATCATCCATACCACTGCATAAACCAGTATAATTACAGATACAGACGCCCATGGAATTTCAGATACAATTGAAGATACAGGCACAAAGTCCATAAAGTTCCAGATACAACGGCAGATAAAGATATAATGAAACAGTACAGAAGTGCACTCCCGGGCACCATTACACGAATACCACCGCAGATGCAATTACAAGTACAGATACAATTACACACAGAAGTACAGATACAATGAGAGCCCATTCTCCAAGGGACAGAGTTACCATTCCAAGTTAAGCTATTGAGACAAATGCAGTTGTAGACATTGAGACAAATACAATTGTAGATTCAGATACAGGTACTATTACACATGCAGGTACTCCTACAGTTACCATTACAGACACCGATACTAACATAGAGACACCAATACCCACACCTGCAATTGCATCTGAAATTGTATCTGCATCTGCCATTGTAACTTCAATGGAATCTGCATCTCTTCTGGCATCTGCAACAGCACCTGCAGTTGTCCCTGCATCTGCAGTGATTCCTGCAGTGACACCCGCCTCTGAAATACTACCTGCATCTGCAATGTTATCTGCAAGGGCATCCGAACCTTCGATCGTATCTGCATCTGCAACGCTATCTGCAATGGTATCTGCACCTGCAACGCCATCTGCACTGGAGAGTTGCAGACAACGGTACGGTTGCACACACAGCATTGCAGATGCAGATACCTTCGTAGATGCCACGGCAGATTCAAATCCTGGTAGGGGGCAGGAGGAGAAGACACCACTGGCCACAGTGGAGAGGAGAGACCCGGCAATGCCCCTCCAGCCTGCTGCCGGCCTAGCAGCAGCTCCAGTTGAAGGGACCTCACAAACACCCACCCAGCCACAAGCCGGCTGCTGGCCTATCACCTGCAGGGACAGAAGTGACCTCACAAACAACTTCCAAGCCACAGGCCTGCTCCTACCCTATCAGCGTCTCCGGCAGAAGTGACCTCACCAGCCCCCGCCCCAGCCCTCCCCTCGCTGCTGGCCCCTTGCCTGCCCCCCAACCGGCCTCTCCTCTGCCCCCCAGCTCCCTCCTCTCTGCGCTGTCACTGGCAGGCACTGAGCACCTCACTGCCACCTGCTGCTCCCGACCAATCAGCTTCCTCCCACGCAAGTGACCTCACCGCACCCCAGCAATGCCACCTTCCACCCCGCTCCCCCATCCCCTCTCCTGGCCTCTGCCTCCGGCTCTCACAGTCCCTGCCCTCCTCCTGCCTCCCCAGGGGCCGAGGAGCTCAGAGCTGGGGGAAAGGGGGCACAGCGCTGCTCAAGAAACCTTCTGCTGGGGATTCGCAGGTTGAGTCCTGCTCGTAAAGGAGGCACGCTCGTCTCTGTGAGGAAGAAAACACCCTCCTGACCCATACAACACTCTTACTCCCAGCCCACACTGCCTTTCTTGCGGAGGGACCAAAGAAATCCCTTCATTGCCTCTGACACTCAAACGGCTCCAACACGGACATGACTAGAGTTGTCCCGACCCTGTTGCAGAAGCGGGTAAGGAGCCACCAACAACCGCAGCGTCTGTATCTCCAGACCCCGCTGCAGAACACGCTCTGCCCTGGCTCTTTGCAGAGACGCCGCTTCCTCAGCAGTGGGGCACGGGCGTGAGCCGGGCAACGCAGAAAACAGTAAAAGCAGGGGCAGGCCAGTGCTATTGGTCAGCATGCTCCCGCTGCCCCGGGGGCTGGGAAATGGAGCAGCCAGAGCATACAGGGGCATCTGATTGCAAAAATCAAAAGTAAAAAGAAAAAAACCAAACAACTCTGGCAATCTGAAGTTCTGGTCAAAATGACACCTCCTCTCCTATCTTAATCCACAATGATCCTGTGCATGTCTGCTTTCTTCCAAAAAGGCTGAATAAAAAAAGAAAAATAAATAACTAAAAAGAAGCCAAGAATATTATGCAGTGCAGGTTATATTCCAAGATTTAGTAACTTGTAAGTTGTAGGCAGACGCAGATGCCACTGCACATGCAGATACCATTGCAGCTACCATTGGAGATGTAGACACCATCTGAGACGCCATTTCAGCTGCAGATACCATTACAGATTAAGGTTACACAGCAGAGGCAAATGCCACTGCAGAGGCAGATACAACTGCAGAGGCAGGTACCACTGCAGATGAAGATACCATTGCAGTTACCGCTGCACATACCATTATGCCAAACTTTTTGTATTCCAAGATTTTGTAACTTGCATCCAAGCTCATTCCTCCCGAGAATCTTCTGCTCCATCTTCTCCCCCATCTCCTTCTGCCATCAGCCACAGAAGGAAGTCTCTCTCAAGGGCTTGAGTAATTTGACCAGAAGAAAGCACGAAAATGTGCTCCTGTATTAAGGAGGAAGGGCAGGAACTTGGGAGTCATTTCCATTTTGTTGCAATCACAAGGGATGACCATCCTTGCTAAGAGAGATTCCCTTTGCCAGAACCAAATGACATCTCTCAGGAGAAGTCAGCTCCCTTAACTCTTGACTATTTCATGACTTTCCCCACCCTTTTGGAGCTGGGCCAAAGCCCCCGCAACCTCAGGAATCGCTCTGGAGTTAAGCAACAGTAACATCAAGTTTCTAATGTTGACTCCTTGCTGCCCTGCTCTGGTAATCCTTCATAACGATGCAGAAGGACTCTCCAAACTGGGACCTCTTTGTCTTGCCAGCCAAAACACTTTTATTACAATACGAATTCCTCCTCCATGTGTCCTGCAAACCAGCCACTTAATTCGCAGCAATACAAAAGCAGCTCTTCTCAGGAAAAACAAAACCAACACACAATAAAACTCCCCAAACCAACCCAAACCCAACAAGAAAACTACAGCTGACCAGAAATGTTAGTTTTCAAACTGGCTTTGTTTGAAAGCAAAAACACTCTGCCCAGCCACAAATGTAAAGGAATAGGCTGATGAACAGTGAATAATTATCATTTTAAAGGTGGATAATTATTATCATTATAATGCTGACAATTTTTATTATAAATAACATTGTATTATTTTAAATCAATATCATCATAAAGAAGAAGCCTTGCCTTTTCTGTTGACTGCTAATGGGGTATCGCCCTTATCAGTCCCTGACTCCTTGGAAATCATGAATGCATGTGCACCACTACTTAGCTTACTAGGTAGGAGGATGGTTTTTTTTTTATTTCAGAGCCTTGCAAGTATTCATTTAGGAGGTCACCATAATGAAATGGCCAGGCTAACTGCTTGACTTATGACCGCACCAGGTACAGAAGGAAAATGCTGCCAGGTTTGTCCTCTTGATCAGACATCTAACCACACAGGGTGACCAGAGCAGGACTGCTTCCATGAAAGATACCTGGGGTTTGCTGCTCACCTGGACGCTACTGCTGCTCACATCCCCCTTCCCAACTCCTCTCCGGCTGCATTCTACTTCGACAGGGCACAGTATTGCTAAACATGGTCATTTTGAGCTGAAAGAGGCACAAGCCATGCCTAAAAAGAAGCAGCCTTGCTAATTTCACAGTTAATGTCACAGCAGACTGCGGAGCAGTTCCTATGTGCGTCTACCCTGGTTTTGCATCAGAAAGTGATTTTGCACATGCGATGCCTTGCAACAGGGCTTTGGAGCCTGGCTTTGCCTCATACCTCTCCTTCTGCTTGCTGGCCAGGGCTCCTCCTGGCTCTGCCAGGGTGGAGAGTAAAGTGGGGGTCTCTTAGGAGGCACATCTGTCTGACATCCACCTCTATTCCACACTCTCCAAGCTCTTCTGAGTGCAGCTATGGAAAGCAAAAGCATGAGCAATGACACGTGTTGGGGTTGGCTGAGCTTTAAAAGTCATGCCTACGCCTGATGATGCAGTAGGGTAAACTTGATCCAAAGAATGTGCAGCAACATGGGGACTTCTGGGAAGTAAACAAGGAAAAACTACACCCCAACAGAAAACGGACATCGGTTGTCTCCATTGGCCCTCTGAGGTCATGTGCTCTGCGACCCTTGCTGCCCTCCTTGGGAAGGATTCCTAAAATGGCATGCCCCTCAGAAGATGTCAGACCGCTAGGTCTCCACATGAAGAAGAACAAACGGTTCCTGCTTGAGTCAGTGGTGGCAAGGCAAATGCAATAGAAAGGCACTGACAGCCTAGCTGCTAACCATCTGTGATGAAAACACATCTCTTTCTTCATCACCTGATCCTCCTCAGAGGGAAAACCACAAGAGGGAACACAGAATCTCCTGGGTCAGGATAACCATGTTCTCTTTCTACCCCTGCCAGAAGTGCCCTTGAAGAAACAGCGCATCTGAAACACAGCTACTTCATTTGCATTGTACCCATCTCCTGCAGCAGAGCTAAGAAACCTTCCTCAGAAAAATCACAGAATCATAAAACAAGGGCTACTGAGTACACAAGGTGATCTGCACTTGTCAGTGGGAAGGGCATGAGACCAAGACTTCCACACCAGACGAGGTCCAGTGCTATGTCAGTGCTGTGGAGAAAAGCCTCTGTGCAGCTGGGAAGCAGTGTGGGAATGCTCACAAACCTCAGGTCATGTCTGATGAGCGTCTGAAAGGAGTAAAGCAGCTCTGGCTTGTCTCCCAAACTGTGTGCTGAAACCTGAGGAGAAGTCACTGAACCCCTGGAAAAAGGTCACCCTCCTCAGCCACGTTTATTAGTGTTCAAAGTGACAAATTAGAGGGTGTTATAAGGGCAAGGATTAGAGAACTTTAACCAGAGGTGGTGCTCCAAACTGCATCAGAAATTGAAGGTAGTAGGTGCAGCTGGATCCATGAGTTATTGATTTTAGAGGCAATTAAAACCTCTTCAGCATCCTACCTGTCTGCACATCATAGAATCACAGAAAAACCTTGAGATGGAAGAGACCCATAAGGATCACCGAGTCCAAATCCCTACTCCTATACCTGCAAGGTACAGAGCATGGACCTGCCTCCAACATTGATATAACTCCTCGGGTGGATTCCCTGGGGGAGTCTGGGGCTGCTCCCTGTGAAAATGCGTGGTCTCCAGGGGAGGCCAAAACATTGCAGAGCTGCCTGAGAGGTGCAGAAGAGCTACCAGGCATGGACCTGCCCCCAACATACACAATGCTCTTCGGGTAGCTACTCCAGAAAAGTCTGGGGCTACTGCCTGGGACTTCATCTGTCTGCAGAGGAAACCAAAATGCTCCTGAGATGCCTGGGAGGAGTATCGGGCAGCTACCAGGCATGGACCTGCCTCCAACGTTGACAAAATGCCTCAGGGAGCTTTCTTGGAGGAGTCGGGGGTTGCTACCTGGGAATTCCTCCTTCTCCAGAGGAGGCCAAGACACCCCTGGAGAATCATAGAATTGTTTAGGCTGGAAAAGACCTTTAAGATCATCAAGTCCAACCATTGACCTAGCACTGCCAAGTCCCCCACTAATGGAGATGCCTGGGAGGGGTCCTGGGGAGCTACTGGGCATGGACTTTCCCCCAACATACACACTGCTGTTCAGGCAGTTACCTTAGAATAGTCTGGGGCTGCTACCAGGGAATTCCCCAGCCTCCAGAAGAAACCAAAGTGCTCCTGGAGATGGCGGAGAGGAGTCCTGGGGAGCTGCAGGGCATGGACCTGCCTTCAATGTGAAGAAAGCTCTTCAAGTAACTAACTAGGAGGACTCTGGGGCTGCTACCTGAGACTTCAGCTGTGTCCAGGGAACAGCAAAACACTCCCAAGCTGCCTGAGAGGTGTCCTAGCAAGGTACAAAGCACGGACATGCCTCCAGTATTGACAAAACGCCTGTGCTAGCAACCTTGGAAGAGTCCGGGGCTGCTCACCAAGGAATTCATCCATCTCCTGAAAAGGCCAAAATGTTCTGGAGCTGCCTGGGAGAGGTCCCGGGGAGCTACAGAGCATGACCAGCCTCCAACATACACAATGCTCAGTAGCATAGCTACCTTTGAAGAGTCTCGGGCTCCTGCCGGAGAATTCATCCATCCCCAGGGGAGGCCAAAACACTTGTGCAGACGCCTAGGAGGAGTCGCGGGCAGCTCCCGGGCACGCACCTGAGTCCTACATGAAGAAAACTTTTCAGGTAACTACCGAGGAGGAGTCTGTGGCTGCTACCCAGAAAATTCAGCCATCTCCAGGGAAGGAAAAATCACTCCCAGGCTGCTTCGCAGGAGTCTCAGCAAGGTACAGAGCATGGACCTGCCTCCAACATTGAGAAAACTCCTCGGGTGGATTCCCTGGAGGAGTCTGGGGCTGCTCCCTGTGAAATTCCCTGGTCTGCAGGAGAGGCCAAAACATTCCGGAGCTGCCTGCAAGGAGTTCAAAGGAGCTGCGGGGCATGGACCTTCCCCCAGCATACACAATGCTCTCTGGGTAGCTACTTGCAGAAGAGTCTGGGGCTGCTACCTGGGAATTCAGCTTTCTCCAGCACAGGCCAACACAATCCTGGAGATACCTGGGTGGAGTCACAGGGAGCTACCAGACACAGACCTGCCTTCACCATGAACAAGACTATTCAACAAAATACCTAGGAGGGTTACTGGGCTACTACCCAAGACTTCAGCCATCTCCAGAGGAAGTGAACACACTCTTGGTGATGCCTAGGAGGAATCCTGGGGAGCTGCCAGGCATGGACCTGCCTCCAACATGGACAAAACAATTAAATTAGCAGCCTAGGAGGAGTTTGGGGCTACTACCCATGATTTCAGCTGTCTCCAGATGAAGCCAAAACACTCTTGGAGATGCCTGAGAGGAGTCCCAGAGAGATATTGGGCACTGACCTGCCTTCAATATGAAGAAAGCTCTTGGAGTAAGTAACTAGGAGGACTCTGGGGCTGCTACCCAAGACTTCAGCTATATCCAGGGAAGTCCAGAAAACTCCAAAGCTACCTGGGAGGACCCCCAGAAAGCTACAGGGCGTGGACCATCCCTCAACAGTGAAAACACTCCTTGAGTGGATTCCTGGGAGGAGTCAGGGGCTGCTACCTGTGAAATTCAGCTCTCTCCAGGGAAGACCAAAACATTCTGCAGCTGCCTGGGAGGAGTCCCAGGGAGCTACCGGGCTTTGCTCCAACACGGACAAAACGCTTCGGGGAGCTACCGTGCAGGAGTCTGGGGCTGCTGCCTGGGACTTCAGCTTTCCCCAGAGGAGGCCAAGACAATCCTGAACGTGCCTGGGAGAATTCCCGCACAGCTACTGAGCACAGACCTTCCCTCAACATACACAATGCTCTTTGCGTAGCTACCTTCAAAGAGCCTGGGCCTTCTGGGAATAAACCTGCCTCACACATGAAGAAAACTCTTCAGGGAACTACCTAGGGCGAGGCTGCGGCTGTTACTGAGGACTTCAGCTGTCGCCAGGCAAAGTCCAAACACTCCAAAGCCGCCTGGGAGGAGTCTCAGAGAGCTACAGGGCATGGAACTGCCTCCAACAGAGGCAAAACTCTTTGCGTAGCTTCCGTGGGGGAGTCTGGGGCTGCTACCTTCAAAATTCCGCCATCTCCAGGGGAGGCCAAAACATTGCAGAGCTGCTTGGCAGTCCCTGGGAAGCTACTGGGCATGGACCTGCCTTCAAGTTCAAGAAAACTCCTCAACTAACAACCTTGCAGCGTCTGGGTCTGCTACCTGCAAAATTCAGCTGTCCCCAGGGAGGCCAACACACTCCTAGAGATAACTGGGAAAATTCCCAGGGAGCTACCAGGCATGAACCTGCCCCCAACATGAACAAAACCTTTCAGGTAACCAGCTAGGTGTCATATGTGTCTTCTATCCAGGACTTCAGCTGGCTCCAGGGAAAGGCAAAACACTCCCATGCTGCCTTGGAGGACTCCCAGAGGTCTACCAAGCATGGGCCTGCCTCCAGCATACACAAAACACCTTGGGGAGCCACCATGGAAAAGTCTGGCACAGCTACCTGCTCAATTCAGCTGTCTCCAGGGGAGGCCAAAACATTCTGGAGATTCCTCCGAGGATTCCTGAGGAGCTATCGGGCATGGCCTGCCTCCAAGACAAAGAAAACTCTGCAACTATCTAACCAGGAAAGTTGTGGTGCAGCTACCTGGGACTTTAGCTGTCTGTAAAGAAACTGAAAACACTCCATTAGATATATGGGAAAAGTCCTGAAGCAAAAACAGGAATAGACCTGTCCCCAACATGCACAATGCTCTTTGGGTAGCTACCTTAGAAGATTCTGGGGCTGCTACCTGGGAATTCACTTGTCTCCAGAGGAAACCAAAAGACTCCGGGAAATCCCTGCGAGGAGTTCAGAGTGCCTCCGACATGCACCAAACTCTTCAGGTATCTCCCCTGGTGCAGGCTGGGGCTGCTACCCAGGACTTCAGCTCCCTCCACAGCAGGACAAAACACTGGGGCAGATGCCTGGGAGGAGTCCTGGGGAGCTCCAGGGCATGGACCTGCTTCCCATTCCTATCAGCACTCAATGGCAGAGCATCAATCAATAGGATGGCAGCAGTCAGTAAAAGCAGCAAGCAATCGTATAGCAACAACCAATCCTTTAGGAATAAGCAATAGAACAGCAACAACCACATTATTAAAAAGTTGTCATTAGGCAGGGAATTTATTCTCCAAATAGCAGCAGATATACTGATGATGGATTACTTATATGGAGATATGTGCATAAAGTGAATTAGACAGATTCCAGAAAGGGCCAAAGCATCATCCCAGAGGGGAGGACAAACCGATCCCAGAGAGGACCCAGCCATTCCAGAGGTGGGCGGATAAACCTAACCGACTCCAAAAGGGGGAACAATAATGTGATAGACAGAGTCTCACTTCCGAGATGATCTGGAGGTGCCTGGATTCTCGGTCCCCAGCTGTGCTGCAAAGCGGCCAGCTGCACGTTTCAGGGACGCTTCTGATCGCCAGGCTCACAGCTCCTGGGCTCGCAGGAACGTTCTTCTGCTCGGGCATTTCCCCTTCCAAGCAGTCACCTTTATGGCTGCTCACACCTGCCTGCTCCTGCCCTATCAGCTCCTCAGACACCAGTGACCTCATAAGCACCTGCTCAAGCCAGGGGCCTGCTCCTGCCCTATCAGCTCCTCAGACACCACTGACATCACAAGCACCTCCACAGCAGAAGCGTCCTCACTGCCAACACCCTGCATTGGCAACAATTCGGGCACAGCAGATGATGGGTCAGGTCATTTGTTTTAGTGTTCTCATAAAACCTGAGGCATGTGTTTTAGCTATTCCTCAACTCTTTTTCTCTTTTCTTCACATTCCTCCCCAGAAAGAGAAGAAAAAGCCAAGGAGTAACAGCATCCAGACGTTTTGAATGCTCTGCTAATACATGAGGTTTCTAACAAGCGTGCCAGGGGAATAGGCGCAGCCAGCTGGAAGCTGCAAGGCACACACCAGCAGTGTGCAATGAGGCACGGCCAGTGCCCATCGGCACCCTTGTTCTGACAGACGGCCATGGCTGAAGACAAGTCTGCTCAGTCAGAGCAAAAAATGATGGGCTGCATACTAAAAATGCCACTTTGGAGTCTGAAACTGAGGCTTTGGAAAGTAAAAATGTGTCTTTGGACTCCAAAAAGGAGACTTCTCAAACTAAAACTGAGCCTCTGGACCACAGAAATGAGGCTTTCTGCCCTAAAAATGAGGCTTTCTGCCTAAAAATCATAGAAGCATAGAATGCTTTGGGATGGAAGGGACCTTTAAAGGTCCTCTAGTCCATCCCCCCTGCAATGGGCAGGGACATCTTCAACTAGATGAGGTTGCTCAGAGCCCCATCTAGCCTGTCCTTGAACGTTTCCAAGGATGGGGCATCTACCACCTCTCTGGGCAACCTGTTCCAGTGTTTCACCACCCTCATCGTGAAAATTTTTTTCTTGTGTTTAGTCTAAATCTACCCTCCTTTAGTTTAAAACCATTCCCCCTTGTCCTGTCGCAGCAGACCTTTCTAAAAAGACTATACCCATCTTACTTGTAGACCCCCTTTAAAATGAGACTTTAGACCCTCAAAATTAAACTGTGAGCCCTGAAGAAAGGCTATGGGTAATAAAAGAGAGGTTTGGACCCTAAAAAGAAAGATTTTGGCCCTCAAAATGAGGCTTTGGGGACCATAAGGGGCTCAAAGCGTTACAGTAAATGGGGTTACATCAGGCTGGTGGACAGTCACGAGTGCGGTTCCCCAGGGCTCCATTTTAGGGCCAGTGCTCTGTAATGCTTTTATGAATGATCCGGACACAGCAGTCAAATGTACATGAAGTCAATTTGCTGATGATACTAAAGTAGGAGGAGCTGTGGACTCCCTCGAGGCTAGGGAGGTCTTCCAGAGAGATCTGGATAGACTCGAGAGCTGGGCCATCACCAACCGTACAAATTTTATCAAGAGCAAGTACTGGATTCTCCCCTGGGACGGCGTAATCCTGGTTATACATACAAACGGGGGGATGAGGGGCTGGAGGGCAGCCCTGCGGAAAGAGATCTGGGGGTTTGGGTTGATGGCAAGTTGAACAGGAGTCAACAGCGTACCCTGGCAGCCAGAGGGGCCAACCGTGTCCTGGGGTGCATCAAGCACAGCACCGCTAGCCGGTCGAGGGAGGCGACTGTCCCACTCTACACTGCCCTGGTGCGGCCCCACCTCCAGCGCTGGGTGCAGTTTTGGGCACCTCAGTATAAGAAGGACATCAAACTAGGAGCGTGTCCAGAGGAGGGCAACCAAGATGGTGAAGGGTCTCAGGGGCAAGACTTACGAGGAGCGGCTGAGGTCGCTTGGTGTGTTCAGCTTGGAGAAGAGAAGGCTGAGGGGTGACCTCATTGCAGTCTACAGCTTCCTCGGGGGGGGCAGCGGAGGAGGAGGTGCTGATCTCCTCTCTCTGGTGACCAGCGACAGGACACGAGGCAATGGAATGAAGCTGCGTCAGGGGAAGTTCAGATTGGGTGTTAGGAAAAGGTTCTTCACCGAGAGGGTGCTCGGTCCCTGCAACAGGCTCCCCAGGGAAGTGCTCACGGCACCAAGCCTATCAGAGTTCAAGGAGCGTCTGGCTGACGCTCTTAGTCATATGGTTTAGTGTTAGGTAGACCGGGGAGGAGCAGGGAGTTGGACTCGATGATCCTCAGGGGTCCCTTCCAACCTGACATATTCTGTGGTGCTGTGATTCTAAGGCAGCGGCCTGCTCCTGGTCTGAAACCTCCGCAAGCACCTGTGGAAGCCACCTGCATGCTCCTGCCCCAACGCCTAGAGAAACACCCCTTACCTCACAAGGACCTTCACAGGCCAGGTGAATTCTCCTGCCCTATCAGCTCCTTGGCCACCAGTGACAACATAAGCAGCAGCACAAACCAGGTGCCTGCTTGTTCAGCCACCCCTGACATCACAAGCACCTGCACCAGCCAGCTGTCTGTTCATACCCAATCAGCTACTTAGCCACCAGTGACATCACAACCAGCTGTACAAGCCAGGTGCCAGTTCCTAACCTATCACCTACTCAAGCACATATGACATCACAAGCACCTGCAGAAGCCAGCTGCATGCTCCTGCCCTACCAACGGCTCGGCCACCAGTGACCACAGAAGCTGCTGCACTGGGCAGGGACCTGCTCCTGAACTATCATCTACTTGCCATCATGTGACGTCACGAGCACCTGCTCAAGCCAGGGGCCAGCTCCTGCCCTATCACTTAATCACGCACCGATGACCTCACAAGCAGCTGCACAACCCAGCGGCTGGCCCTTGGCCTCACACCTCCTCCACCACCTAGGACAACACATGCACCAGCACAAGCCAGGGGCCTGTTCCTAACCTATCACCTACTCAAGCACATATGACATCACAAGCACCTGCACAAGCCAGCTGCATGCTCCTGCCCTACCAACTGCTCGGCCACCAGTGACCACAGAAGCTGCTGCCCTGGGCAGGGACCTGCTCCTGAACTAGCATCTGCTTGCCATCATGTGACATCACGAGCACCTGCTCAAGCCAGGGGCCAGCTCCTGCCCTATCACTTAATCACGCACCAGTGACCTCACAAGCAGCTGCACAACCCAGCGGCTGGCCCTTGCCCTCACACCTCCTCCACCACCTAGGACAACACATGCAGCAGCACAAGCCAGGGGCCTGTTCCTAACCTCTCACCTACGCAAGCACTTATGACATCACAAGCACCTGTGGAAGCCAGGTGCATAGGCCTGGCCTGTCAGCTACTTAGCCCCCAGTGACATCAGAGGCAGCTGTACAAGGCAGGTGACTGCTTCTGCCCTATCACCTGCTCAGCCACCTATGACATCACATGCACCTGCAGAAGCCAGGAGATTCCTCCTGCCCTAGTAGCTACACCCGCCACTGACGGCACAGGCACCTGCACAAGCCAACTGCCTCCTCCTGCCCTATCCCATAGGCAGGGAACCATGACAACACAAGCACCGTTACAAACCAGGCGTCCCTTCCTTCCCAGTCCCATACTCAGACCACAGCTACCTCACAAGCACCTGCACCAGCCAGGGGCCCGCTCCTGCCCCATCCCCTACTCAGGCACCTCGGACACCATAAGCACTTGCACACAGGAGGGGCCTGCTCCAGCCCTAGCCCCTACTCACGTACATGGGGCATCCCAAACACCTGCACGGCCCAGCGCCACGCTCCTGCCCCGACAGCTACAGAGCTGCCAGGGACATCGCAGGCCCTGCCCCTGCCCTATCACCTCTTCAGGCACAGGAGAGATCGCAAGCACGTGAAGAAGCCAGGTGATTCCTTCTGCTCTATCACCTACTTATCCACCTGGGAAATCACAGAATCACAGAATGTCCTGAGTTGGAAGGGACCCACAAGGATCATCGAGTCCCACTCCTGTCCCTGCACAGGACAACACCAAAATTCACACCACGTGGCTGAGGGCGTTGTCCAAATGCTTCTTGAATATTGTCAGCCTTGGCTACGTGATCGCCTCCAGGGTCAGCCTGTCCCAGTGCTCCACCCCCCTCTGGGTGAAGAACCTTTTCCTAACATCCAACCTAAACATCCCCTGGATATCTTCCTGCCGTTCCCTTGGGTTCCGTCATTGGTCGTCAGGGAGAAGAGATCAGCACCTGCCCCTCCTCTTCCCCTTGTGAGGAAGCTGTAGACCGCCATGAGCACTCCCCTCAAATCACAAGCATCTGCTCAAGCCAGGGGCCTGTTCACAACTTATCACGTACTCTGGTGCCTATGACCTCACTAGCATCTGCACAAGCCAGGGGCCTGCTCCTGCCCTATCAGCTCCTCAGCCACCAGTGACATCACAAGCACCTCCACAGCAGAAGTGTCCTCACTGCCAACACCCTGACTTTTCCCCCTCCATCTCCATCTCTGTCTCCCATCTCCCCCTGCTCTCCCCTCTCCCACGCACCTTCCTCACCCACTCCACCACCTCCCACTGCCTCTGGCTGCCTCTGGGTTCGGGTGGCAGATGTTACCTCGCAAGCATGGTCCCAGACGGGTCACCTGCATCTCCTTCTCACCTCCTTCTGCTCTCATCGTCACTGCACCAGTTGTTTGATGCGCTTTTGGACATCATGGGCCCTTCCGTCCTGCCTCCCTCCTGCTGTTAAATGCTGTTCCTGTACCTGGGAAGAGTGCAAAAGAAACCCTCAGCACCCGCAATGTTCCAGCCAAAGCTGTGACCAGGCACGCTTACAGACCTGGGCAGGTTTTTATCCATTTGCCTGATGCGGCTCGGGGAACAGGTGGGAGCGCTGCCGGTGGGCAAACAGCCCTTCGCCAGCAGCGCACAGGGAAGCCCAGCGGCTGCCAGCTGCGGGAGGTGCCCAGGCCATGGCAGCTGTGTGGCCCCGAGGGGACACGTCCCCGTCTGGCCCTGTGTCACAAAGGGGCAGTGATGCGGCACCCACCCGGTGCTTGTGAGCTCACCTGGCCAGGCCTTGGCATCCTGAAAAGCGGGCCAGCAAAAGCCAGTTGGGCTGAGCTGGCCTTCGGGATAACTTGGCTCCTTCCTTTGCTACTTGCTTGCCTACTTTTTTCCGACCATTTATCGTTTACTGCCCACTTCTCCTCAACTTCCATCCTCTTTCAAAGGTAATTATGATTTGACTTTCAGGACAGATCATAGAGTAGGTAAATAGGGGATAAAAGTATAGGCTGGTCTATACCTTCTGAGCCGTAGGCTGACCTGTTACACCTTTACAGGCTGGCCAGGGCTACAGGTAGAGTTCCTAGTTGCTAACTCTTCTTTCTTCACCATATCCTAGCATAGGTTAAGTAGCAGGGTGGCAGTGTAGTCTGAGGCATTGAGCTCAGCCTAGAATGACAAGAATCCCACCCTGAATGATGTGGTAGCAAGGGAGACAGAAAAGGAGCACGGCAAAGGCAGCCGTTAAAGTAGCGGCTGAAAGCCGGTCCCACCTGGGTACAAGGTGGGAAAGTGTGGGCTGGAGAGCCAGAGGGCTCTGCTGCTAACACTAGCAGCAGGTAAGCAGCAGGTCCTCTTCAGAGAAGGTGACACGCAATGCAGCCTTTCAAAAGGGCCTTGGCAATTGCTGTCAACTGGAGTCCGGTGACAGGGACAGCAGGGCCATCAGCCTGCAGCTCTGCAGCAGTTACAAGCACCACTGAAAGACTTTTGATGGCAGATGCTGTTCTGTGGGTTACATTTGGGGTTCTTGGAAACATTTTGTTCAGCTACAATTATTTCTTTGTGATCAGGTGACGGGATTGGCACTGATCTTCTCTTTCTCGAGCGTGTCCTGACATCCTTTGTCACCCAAAGCTTTCCCCTCTGTTCCTGAGAGAAGCCATGGCCACAATGGGGAACGACTCCGGTGAGTAACGCCTTCACCAGCAGGCTTGGGCTTTGTGAATCCCCAAAGGCAACAGACGTGGCTGGTGCTCCATCCCTGAATGCTGATGCGCTGACAACCTAGAGGGAATTAGGGGCGTTTCCTGGTAGCAGCCAGACTCACCCAGGCGTTTGCGATTAGACGCAGGAAGAACGCGTGTTGTCACTCCTCTGCCACTATGTACAAGACTTGGAAAGATGACATTGCTCCTAGAAAGATCTGACATCAGTAGAGTTACCTTCTGGGCTAGGGACTTGCTTCTTTTCATCAAGTTACAATCAGGAAAAGGGAAGACTTGACCTGATAAGCCAGCTCAAGAGTCTAGAGGGAAAGGAAGGCAGCCCGAGGCACAGAAATCAGAGTGTGGGTTTGTTGGACTTTCAGCAAAGTAAGCAGGGCAACAGACTCTTTTCCAAAACTCTTTCTTAACCAGGAAATGCCAATGGCAGTGTTAGGCTTCCCCCGATGTTTCTCTGTTGGAGGTCAGAGCCGGTTTACCTGGGTGCTCCTCTACAGAAGTTGACTTTCAAAGTAGGCTCTCATACAACAACATCGTCTCATCTCTTTTCAAACGTCATCTCCCTGCAGTCCTTGCCAAGGGAATGGCTCTGCCACAACGCATCCCCTTTCCCCTGGAGAAGATTTGCATGGACTGGCAGCAAAGACAGAGAGCTGGAGCAGGACTCCACAACCTGGGCAATACCTGCTACCTCAACTCCGTCCTGCAGTGCCTGACGTACACACCCCCTCTGGCCAACCACCTGCTCTCGCGTGAGCACAGCCGGTCCTGTGAGTACTTTCATGAACATCTCCCTGTAAATCTCTTGGGCACTTCCCAAGGATTCCCAGCATCTGGAATTTGATTGAGGAGAAAAGCAGCCCTTCTTTGTCGGCCCCCTGAGTGGCGTTCTTTGAACACTCAATCCTAGAAGGCTCTTGTCCTGTCTAGGTGTGTTCATCTTCAGAAAGGCACCACTTTCAGGCCCCGGATCTCGGTCCCTGTTCCTGCCAGTTCAACTCTCTTTGCTTATTGCACAGAAAACTGCTGTCACTTAAGCATCCCCTTGAAGAAAGTTCTCTATGCACTAAAATGGCCCGGGCTTCTTGGGACATTGGCACCTTGGGAGAAGGGGACTGGAGACTGTTATCTTCTAATTTCAAGATCTTCATTAAGGTTCCCATTGCTATGGATATTTTGCTAACCTGAGAAGCTTCCCTTCCTCCTTCCCTCCCTCTTCAGGTCACCAGCAAGGCTTCTGCATGATGTGCATAATGGAAGCGCACGTCAACGGGGTCCTGCATTCTTCAGCCAGGGCCATCGAGCCTAGGGCTGTCCTCAGTGTCCTCACACGTAAGGCATTTCAGCTGCTTTTACATGCTTTCTTCCCTTCTTGTAGGAGACAGCTACTAACTACCTCTTTCTTAGGAATAGGAGAACATTTGCAGCTTGGCAGGCAGGAAGACGCCCACGAGTTCTTATGCTACACTGTCGATGCCATGCAGAGAGCTTGTCCGAGTGGAAGCAGCGAGTAAGCACAAGCAAATTACCTCTTCCATGCTCCTGAGCTCTTTGGACTCTTTGGTGTACTCCCATCAAGGAAACCCGATGCCCAGGGTTTTCAGACAAAGCAAAACTCTTGGAGGAGATAACTCTCTGCCTTACCATTTCTTTCCAGCTTCGACATCTCTTCTCAAGCAACTACCATCATCCATCAAATATTTGGGGGCTTTCTAAGATCGAGAGGTACTTTTTACAAATATTACTGGCCTTAGATGTGTCTGTGGCTCTTTCTCTGGTTGTGGTAAACAGCTTCTAGTACGCAGCAGTTGTGTCCAGTGTCTCCAAAGCAGTATGTGTTGGGCATTGAAATGGGCACAGTTAGCCTCCTTCCCAACCTGAGAAGCATTTCTCTTTGCCTTCCAGTAACGTGCTTGAGCTGCAAAGCCGTTTCCGACACCTACGAGGCATTCCTTGATATTGCTTTGGATATCCAGGTAAGATGTTTGGAAATTGTGGTGCAAAAGGTTTCAAGGCCCCTGCAGGGGGCCGAGGTTATCTCCAGTTAATTCCCTCGACTTAAAACTGTGGGCTGTTGCCACACCAGAGCTTGGTGGTGGATGGGAAGGGAACTGGGCTTCTGGGCTCCTTCTCTGGAAGCCCTCTAAGTGGTCTGCCTGTGCTGGGTGCTGGCTGTCAGCTGGGCAAAGAGTAAGGGTGGTATGTGCAGCCAGGATGGCACTGTCATGCCACCCTGCTTTGGACTCCCTCAAGACGCGTCTGATTGCTGGACGGATGGGGTTGATTGCTTTTGCTGCTTTTGACCACGCGTACCACAGGCAACTCTGGTACCGCCCAGGGGTCGCTGCTTATTGGGATAACGCTGGTCCCACACGGGCAGCTATTTCTTGGGATTCTGAGTTTCTAGGAGCTTAGTGCTCTCCTTTCTTTCTCATCCAGGCAGCCTCAACTGTCACTGCAGCTCTGGAAGACTTTGTCAAACCTGAGCAGCTGGATGGCAAAAATGGCTATAAATGTAGCAAGTAAGATTATCGCTAATGACATCTTCCTAGCAGATACTGGGTTAGGGTATTGCACGTCTGGGAGCACCAGTTATGTTCTGACTTGAGAAACCCAGTCATGAGACAGCTTGGGGTTTTTTCCTTTTTTTTTCTTCCCCGTACAACTAATCCACCCGAATCATCTGGAACTTGGAAAATAATGCATTCATTTCTAAGATGGGTAATTTTTTCTATCCTGCCTGAATATTTGGAAAGCTTTCATGAGAATTTTATTCCTGGCATCGTCTGCCCTGGAGGTGGTCAACCTTCCTAGCTAGGAAGTTGCCCACTGAACTACCCCTCGGGCCAGAAGGGAAAAGACAGGCCCCACGTGCAGTGGGGAGCCAAAGCAAGGAGGAGCTCTGGGCAGGGATTTGGCAACAGCAGCTTCCTCAAGAAGCCAAACAACCCTTTAATTGCCAAGGCTTTTTGGATGCTTGCGTCTCTGGCCAGGAGACCTCAGTCCTTGCAGCAGCAGCAGCCCCTGCC
Source organism: Platalea leucorodia (assembly GCF_965183815.1). Taxonomy (NCBI): domain Eukaryota; kingdom Metazoa; phylum Chordata; class Aves; order Pelecaniformes; family Threskiornithidae; genus Platalea; species Platalea leucorodia. The sequence continues at coordinate 26,214 of NW_028121123.1, forward strand.
GGCTCTCTGAACAGTGTCATGCCTAGGTCTGGTCTTGTAAAGACCGCAGACTGCTGCTCTCCAAAGTGAGCCACCCCAGACCGAAGCTACCTTCAGTGAGAGCGTGTGGGCTTCAGGGGTCTGAAATGCAAACCTGTGCGCACGATCGCTGGGCAAAACAAGCCTTAACTCAACCCTACAGGGGTGGGGGGCAGAGTGGGGAGAAGACAGGTTGCAACAGTTGGGTCTGTGCTTGTTTCAAGGTGTGAACAGCTGGCCACTGCATCCAAGAGGCTCACAATACATCGCTCCTCCAACGTCCTGACAGTCTGCTTGAAGAGATTTGATGCTTTCTCTGGCAGAAAGATTAGCAAGGTATGTACACAAGGGCACTGCAACTTTGTCTGCTTGGAAGGAGACTTTCCCGAAGGAGAATCCTTTCTTGGAAGTTGTTCATGGCTGCACACCACGGCTATGGAGTGCGGCCCTCTAAGAAAAATCCATGCAATGGTTATATGCCTTGCTCTGTCCCTTGTGGTAAGAGGAAAGTGCCAGTGTGAAGAGAAGCCCTTTCCTGTGCTCGTCAAGAGCTGCTTTGGCCAACAACAGTTTTCTGCCACTGCAATGATGACATGGCAACACCTGGTTTTGATGAACTGAGAAGATCTGTTTCTATGCCTCTAGCCTGGGTTTGCTGGCAAGGTTTTCTCAGGCTGCTTCCTCAAGACTCTCAGGATAATTTGGGAGTCTTCTTGGTCTCTCTTTAGGTTGTGCAGTATCCGGAAACTCTGGACCTTGCCGCGTACATGTCTGAAGCCCCTGGAGAACCACTCCTCTATTCCTTGTATGCCGTCCTGGTACATGAAGGCTCCGGCTGCCAGGCAGGACACTATTACTGCTTCGTGAAGGTAGGAGACATCTCTGTGATTTGCACTGGTGTATGGTGTCCGTGTCCTTCAGTGGTGTTCTGCCTGTGGTCTTGCTTTAAAAACCCTGCAGTTCATCTAAAGATAGTGCTGCCTTTCTTTGCAGGCCAGCGATGGACACTGGTACAAGATGAACGATGCCTCTGTGGATCGTTGTGACATCAAGACGGTTCTCTGCCAGCGTGCATATTTACTCTTCTATGCCAGGTAATAACAAGTGTGCGACAGTGCTCAGAATACACTCCTCCTCCTGTCACTGATCTGGGCGGTGGTGTTCTCCTCCAGTGGGTTTTGCTTTCTGGCCTAGGAGAGAATGCCTGTTTGTCCCGTTGAGTTCTGTCTCTTCTGCAGTTCGCCAGCTCCTGCCTTCTCCCTCCTTGTCTGGCACTAAACTGTAGCACTTGTGTAGCTTGCTAGCTGTCTGCTCCCTGAGACTGCAAAAAGAGGCCAAATGGAGGTTCAGGAGGGTTTAGGATGAGTTACTGCTCTGAGAGGGACAGACATGGCTGGAAGACCACGATCTCATTTCCAGCTTCTAGCGCTGCGTCAGTCTTCTGCCTGTCGTATCAAGTGCTGCCAGAAAGTGACAGGATGAGACTGAAGCCATGAGGAGGCTGCAAGAACAACCCTAGACTAAGATCACTGTTGTTTCTCCAGGCACCACGATTTGACCCCTGGAGCAGGCGCTGAATGCCAAGAGGCAAAGGGCATTTCCATGACAAAGCTGGATCAAGGGCTGAAGAGGGCATTTTCTGGAGGCACCCTGGCACTGAGAAATCAAGAAGGCGGAGAAAACGGGCCCAGGATCCAAGGGAAGAGACAAACACGGGACTCTGCAGGAACTCCCCATCAGCACCGCGGCAGGAAGAGAGCACACTCTGACACCGAGGAGGAGGAGGAGAAGCTGAACAGAAGCCAGCCAGACTGCCCGCCTCCGAAGCGGAGGCGCATTTCCCTCGCGGAAACGCAGAAGCGCCCTCACTGTCAGCTGCCGCATGGCAGTGGGAACCTGTGCAGCTCTTCCCAACGGGAGAGGAACAGCCCTGATAACGGCAGAAGCTCAGGAGGGGAAGGTGTGCACGGCTCGAGCGACCACAGAGCAGACTCGCATCCTGGGTCGGTAGGTGAGCGGCAGCTGGGCACATCCTCACTTCAACAACGTCCGCTCCCACCAGTGCCAGTTCACCCAGAGTCTGCAGGCCCTGGCCAGGCAAATGAAAAACAACCGTGCAGAAAGAGGAAACAGTCCTGTGAAGGGGGGGGTGAAAGTGACCCCGAAAGAAAGCGGCAAAAGACAGAAGCGAGCATCCTGGCGATCCAGAATTGACAAAGAAATGCAAGAAAGTGAAGAAGAAAAAGAAATCCAAAGAGAACTCTGGAGAGGAGGACTCAAAAGTAAGCAACATTTGCAGCATCACCAGCAAATGTTGCCTCACGCTTTGCCAGGTGTTTCAGGCGCGTGGCTTATGGAAAGAAGCGTTCAGGACTTGTGACGGAGCTTGCCACCACAACCTGCAATTTACCATCAAAGGCCGCAGACAAACATTATCAAAAGAATGCTAACCATCAAACTTGACATTTACAAGCGAAACAATAAAATTGCCATCATAACCAAACCCAGTCCAAAGTGGTGCTTCTCATTTCTGTAGAGAGTTTGACCATGCAAGAAAGAACAGAAGGGTTCAGAGGTTTTTGGAAATTTTTTAACTCGAGACTTCTGTTATGAAAGCACCCTTGTGATCCAGAAGGGTGGAAGCTTTCTACAGCTGCTGAGCATATGAAATTAGCAGGTAGAGATCTCAGGGAAAAAAAATGCCTGGGAACAGAGCATCTCCAGTGCTGCTCCATTAGAGGCTCAGGTCGCCTGCGTGTGATTCACGTTGTCTTCTCCCAAGTGCAGCATCCCGTGCAAGAGAGACAAGGAAACCAAGGCATTACAAGCATTGCCACTGACGGTCCCCATCAACAGGGTCATCTTGTTGAGAGGCTGGTTTCCTGGCAAACTTGGCCAGTGGACTTTGAGTAAAACAGACCACACTTTCCCTTGAAGATGCTTCTGCAGTGTCCCACAACAGCTGCAGTTCATACACCTTCTGGCCCATTTCTGAGCCTGTCACAAGGCGTCCTACATAGGAAATCAGTTTCTGAGGCAAAACCGAGGCAGAAACAGGTACGCACTTCTCCTCACAGAAAGTATAAAACACTCAGCTCCCAAGCTTACCGTGAGACTCACTGCAAAAGGAGTGAAGGTGCTTCTCCATCGGCATCCTCTTTTATCTCCAGAAGCCAGCACTTGGGAATACTGTGCCCTCTAGAAACCAAATCCAGCGAGAGAGGCGTTGGGAATGGGGACGGGAGCAGGAACAGGGTCGAGGTGAGCAGCCAAGCGCAGGGATCTTTCTTGGCAGCAGTCCTGCTCTCGTGACCTGTGTAAAAGTCAGTTCTTTGCCGGCCTAGGAGAGAGGCAAGGAGACTTCAGCAGAGAATTACCAAGGGGATTGATTCTCTTTATTTAGCCATGCATATTGCACCTGCATAAAACAGTTCTCCATGCCTGCCCTAGCATCTTCTCAGGCACGTAGGGCATCAAAAATCATCCTCACAAATCACAGACAGACTCCTGCCCTATCAGCTACTCAGCCACCAGTAACATCACAAGCACCTGAAAAAGCAACGGGCCAGTTCGAATGACATCACCGACACCTAAGCAGGCCATGCGTCTTTTCCTATCTATCTGCTACTCAGTCGCAAGTGCTATCGCTAGCATCCGCACAAGCAATTGAAAAACTCCTGCCCTATCAGCTCCTCAGCAGCAGGTGACACCACAAGTACCTGCAGCAGAAGCCAGCTTCCTGCTCCTTCCCCACCAGCTGCTCAGCCACCAGGGTCTTCACAAGGACCTGCACAGCAGGAGCATCCTCAGTTTCCACATGCCATCTTTTTCACCTCCATCTCTAGCTTGTCTCCTGTCTCTCTGGCCTCTTCTCTCTGCCAGGCACTTTGCTCCGTCACTCCAGGACCTCCCAATGCCTTTTACTGTTATTCTGCTTCTGGGGCAGATGTTACCTTGAAAGCACCTGCACCTATTTCTCCTCTCCCTCTGCTTTGAGCTCTGGCTCTTTGATGCATTTTTTCACCTCATAGGCCCGTGTGCCCTGGCTCCCTCCCGCTGTTAAACGCTGTTCCTGCAAGAGAAGTGACCATCAGTCCATGTCCCCTCTCTGCCATCTTACCTGCATCTCTCTGACCTGGACAGCTGCTGGGAGCTGTCACCATCAGCCCCGGCTCTGCTTGAAGGCTTCTCCTGGCACAGGCACAGCTCTGGCTGTGCTTGGTGCGTGCCGTGCTTCCCGAGGGAGAACAGCAACCCTCACAGTTACTCCTGGGCAGTCTCCCATTGGGAAGAGCTGATCTGAAGGCAGGCTGGCAGCTGACTCTGAGGCCGTGCTGGGGGTGGCCACATCCTTCCAGCAGGATTTTGGAAAGCCCTTTCCCAGCTGGCAGCGCCAGGCCAAGGCCACAGGGCAGAAACAGCTCCCTCCCCTGAGGGCTCCAGCCCCCAACTGGCCTCCGTCCCCTAACTACTAAAGCTTCCAAACAGCCTCTCCCTCTAACTGTATTATCTCCATCTTTAGGAAAAAAAAACAAACCCTGTATACTTCCAGATTCAGTAGTCTAAGACTTCTAGAGGGCAATTTGGGCTTCAATTCCAAGAGCAAAACAATTTCCATTACAGAATCCCAGCCACCACCTCCATGATCATTGTCACTGACCCGCAAAAGCTGCGTTGTCAAAAATCTTACAGCCAATTAAAATTATCCTCTCCTCCCCAAATCTTTGTTCTTCTCATACCCTCAGACTACCATGGTAACAGTCACACTATTATTCTGTAATTACTGCTGATCTGAATCCCCTCCAAAGCATCATTCCCTGACATGACTGACAGCACTGTTGATAAGGGAGAACCATCACTCACCACGCACCCGCCTGTTTGGCCTTTTCCCTCTGTGACCGAGCACGGCTACATGGACATCTCTGCCCGACAGGAGAAGGGTGGCCTGAAAAAATATCTTACATTGTCTTGGCTCTAGCATAAGCAAGGAATTTATGATAGTGATACAAACAAGTTTAAGAGAAAGCAGGAGAGCGGAACAAGCAGAAAATGGGATATGTCTCACCCACCTCTCATTTCAGAGGAACTTTCAGGGGTCGTTTTTTGTCTTTGGTTTTAATTTTTAATGACTGCACAGCATGAGTGATAAAACACACACCTGCCTTTTAAGGCCAACTATAAACTACAAGAGTAAAACTATCCCGTCTATGTAATTACACTTCTTTCCAGGATACATCTGTCATTTTTTTTACATTTTAGTGGAGAGTGTTATGGTAAAATCACTAAATTCTGATATGCAAATAGCAAAACATTGCCTGCAAATCTTTGAAAAGAACACTACATTGAAGGAAAACTGTTCATGTAAACTGTAAATTACATGTTTCTGCTGTCAAAGGTTATAACACTTTTGAGTATCTTTGCCATCTTCATCTTCTTTGTCTTCACTTTCTCCTGATGATATGATAACTACCGTACCTCAACGTAACATTCAACTGGTGAAGCACTCTTGCAAATCATAGGAAATCCAAAATGCCTTACTGTCCTAGCTTTGCCTGGGATAGTTACATTTCTTCATAGTGCTTTGTATGGGGCTATGTTCTGGATTTGTGCTGAAAATAGTGTTGGTAACGCACCCATGTTTTAGTCACTGCTGAGCAGCGCTTGCACAGCGTCAAGGCCTCTTCTGCTCCTCACACTGCCCCGCCAGCGAGTAGAGTGGAGGTGCACAGACAGTTGGGAGGGGACACAGCTGGGACAGCTGACCCCAGCTGACCAAAGGGATATTCCATACCCTATGACGTCATGCTCAGCAAGAAAACTGGGGGCGAGGGTGGCGGGGGGCCACTGCTCAGGGACCGGCTGACCATTGGGAGCCGTGCGCAGTTGTTTTCATTTACATCACTTGTTTTTCTTGGGTTTCATTCTCCTCTCTCTGTTGTTTTTGTTCTTTTCCTTACAATTTTTTAAAAGAATTTCTTTTTTCATTATTAAACTGTTCTTATCTCAACCCACGAGATTCCTTCTCACTTTTACCCTTCTGATTCTCAACCCCATCCCACCGGGTTTGGTTATTACCATCCTGTTAATGACACAATAGATCCTGCCAAACCTACAACCTGCAAAACCTGAAGACCAATTTATGCAAGACACATCCCAGAAATTACAATCAGCACAGAGGAGCATACGTATCGATATTGCTCTGTCCTTGTCAAAACTGCTGGCTGACCTGTCATCAGCCTCAGTGGCTGACAGCAGGCAAGACTCTCTCATCTGCCTTAGCTCGGGTGCAGCTCCTGGGAAAACAGCTATTTCAGAAGGGCAGGTCTTGGTGTGTTGGCAAAGTGCTTCAAGGAAATGTTTCTAATACTCTGGAATGGTAAGACTAAGCAGGGTAATCTCACTCCAAGTTCGAGCTCTGCCACAGATTACCTTCTTTTTCCCGCCCTGCCCCCCCCCCCCCCCCGCCCCCCCTTTTCACCTAAAGGGCGGCACTTCTTTCTCAATGCAAGATGAGATACGTGGGGTACACAGCCAGCCCATGGAAAACTGAGAAATGAGTCTGTGATCACTTCCATCCCCATGCCTTGGCACTCCAACACTCCTTTCACACTCCTTTCCTCACCAGCAGTCAGGCCTGATGCAGTCCGAGCAACACCTACAAGATGCTGACTTTGCCAGATACTGCCCAAATCATCTCCTGCTTGAGTTCTGATTGGCTCAACCACTGCCACAGCCTCTCCTTGTCTTGCCCCATTCTCACCCACTCAGAAAGCTCCTACAAGGATCATCTCACTCACTGCCTTAATCACAACTAACAGTCTCTTTAACACCCTGAAGCTGACTCCCTCACGTCACACATCATAGTTAATATGGCTTTTCATGACTTAGCCTCTGCCCTCATCTTATTTCCCACCGAGTACTACGACAACAGCTCCTAATTACAGGCCCTGAGAGCAGCTTCCACCGACTCTCACCTGCTACACACCAACAGCAACAGCACTGTCCCATGCCCATCTCCACACTCGGGAGGAGCTGTTCGCACACCCCTGCAGCCGGCCTTGCTGCCTGACAATCCTTGCTGTGCTGCTCAAGGCCATGAAAACTGTCACGCTACGGCTGTACCCGCATCACTGTTCCTCATTCTGAGTGACGCTGCCCATGGCTGTGTATTCCCACCTGCCCACAGCCATCGCTTGTTTCCAATCTTGTCAGCATTTTGGAAAAGCACACTTCTTTGTTTTTTTTTTTTAATACCTGCTTTGACATCACTACAGTACAGGCCCAGAGTCCATGACTATGGCTGGTAAAGTCAGAACTGTGTAGGGATGAAAAATACCCACCAGTTCAGCTCACATCAAACGTTTAAGCCAAGGCTTTTGGCTACAACACAGGCAAGAAAATGTAAAACCAGAACTAACCTACACTCCCTCCTTCACTGGCACCTCTTTCTTCACCAGTTCTTTGCATTTCTTTAACTCCTGGCGAGTACGTATCAAGATTTCCCTGTTTAAAAGAAACAAGAAAGATCAGTCACAAACGTGCAGAAAACCTGCCCTCCACATACACAGCGCCCACACAGGAGCATTATCAAGGCCCTGCATATACACAAAAGATTAAATTAACGCACCGGGGAGGAGAGAGCTGGAACAGCACTCTGGCACCCACGATGAGCAACAAGAATTTCTGCTCTGAACTGGGGCTTAGTCAACGTGCAAGGACAGTACTGATCCAGACACGAAACCGCGCCTACCACTTAATCCCAGCTGCCACATACACCGTACCTTCTTCCATGAATTGTTTTCCATCCCACCGCAGCTTAGATACCTGCACTCTGGCTCAGGGCTGACTGGGGGAACTTCTCAGCGCTTTAACTTTGCTTCGGGCTTGGCATGAGCACGAGGCTTCATCCCTTTGGCTTGGCCCCCAGCAGAAGGCTGGCAAGTGGCAGGTTTGCAAGTGGCTTGATGGAACGGAGCTTGGACACCTACCAGAGATATAAACCAACCAAAGAAAAAGCCCAGAGAAACTGTGTTGGAGAGTAGCAGAAAGAAACATCAGGGCTGAGCACTGTTTAACACACGGGCTTTGGAAGTTTGGCGACTGGAGCTCCCAGCAGACTCCGCTCCTTGAATGGAAACATCCTTTAGCTTTTGATCCTGGTACAAACACTACAGACTGCCCCCAGCTCTGCTCTGCAGCTGCCTGAAGCATTTGCTTGTCCATGCCCAGTGCTCTTCCACGCTTACAAAGTCTGTTTAATCTGCAAAACAGTCAGTACTACAAACTGGCAGCCAAATGCCGCTTCTCTCAAAGGTGTGAAAACTGCAGGGAAAGACAACACAGGTACCATGACAAGGCTTCTGCTCTGGCTTAGGTTTTAAAAAGCAAGGTCTTCCCAACCTCTCTTTTCCAGCTGCCACCAACAGCTGGAGAAAGGGTCTGGTTTGATCAGCTGGATGATCAGTGCTGACTACCAAATCCCAGTACAGGACATTACACCTCAGGCTGCAGATTTTGAGCCCAACCCCAAGGACTGAATAACCTCCCTCCCACCACTGGGCTGACGGCAGTATTGCACATCCCCTGCCTTCTCCAGCTCTTCCCCAGCAGTCTCCTCCCGGCCACGCTGCTGTAGGCCGCTAGATGGCCTCAGGGAACCATATCCTGGACCCACTCTGGCATCTCCCAGCAATGAGGATGCAGAGATGCTCTCCCAGCACACTGGGCTCCTCTCACCTCTTCTGGTCTCTCTGCGTTGTCCTTTCTTCATCTCCAGACACTGGTTCTGACCTTCAGCCAGATCTCCACTGCTTGTAAAATTCCCCCGTTGCAAGGAAATCAACAAGATGACCACGTCCTCCTGAGCCTTGTCTCTCACGGGAACTTTGGTCTGGCAACCAATGCAGAACATGGCAGTGGGGTCACAAAAACATCAAGGCTTGCCCCAGAGTAGGTGGGATGAGCTTGGCTGTTCTTCTGCAGGGAAGCACAGCACAAAGAAAACCTGGTGAGGTTTAAGCATTAACAACTTTACCGGGCTTTTGCTGCCTTCAGCAGACCTCTCAGCTGTTAACATGCCAAACTTCCCAGCCCCCTGGGTTTTGAGACGGCTCATTTTGGCTTGGGCTAGGGTATCAGTTAACACCCGCATTGCCAAACCCTCGTAGACCTGAGTGTGCTCCCCACAGCTCCGTACCACTGTCCCTGTGGGAAGTGAGGCTCAGGGTGAGCACTGCTGCACAGGTATGTGCTGGAAGGCAGCGCAATGGGAATACAGACACAAGACTGGTGGGGGAAAGGTCGAGTATCGACAGTGGGAAACGTGATGCCAGTTCAGTGTCTGCAGCAGGATCTGGGCAGGCACAGAATTAAGCAACAACTCCCTTTGGAGACCATGAGGCAACGGGTACCCTCACTCCCGCAACCTGCTCTAGATGACATCCCACTTCTCGCATCCTTGCCCTCCCTTTCCCCTCCACCTTTCCAGACGGTGGCAGTCGTCCTCTGAGGGTAAGACAAGAGAAAGTGCCCCTTGCTGAACCGCCACCCTTTCCTCCACTGGAACCACCCTGGCTCTGCATGCAAGGATATACGGCAGTGGCAGCCGTTCATTCCTGATCTGCTCCCTACAGACCCCTTTGGTGACTGGAATGAAGTCTGCTCCCGGCATCTTCCTCATGCCCACCCCAGCCTCCCTCGACAAGTCCACTATCGGCCACTTCTGTTTGCGCAGGAGCTTATGCAGTGTGACAAGATCCTGGGGTGCACAAAGAAGGGGGTGCTGCCCTTCCCCCAGGGTTGTCAGCTCTCTGATGGTGAGCACTGGAAAAGCTGGGAAAACACCCTGAGAGCACCCTTACCCAGAGTCACCGTGTCAGGAGGTGTGACGCCAGCTGGGGTAAAGCAGCGCAACTCTACTGACCTGTTCTGCTCTCTCCAGTCTTCCCTTTCTTCCCAGGGCTTCTGTCAGCACGGTTTGCTCCCGAGTTCTGGCAGATGCAAACAGAAACCCTTCTGCTGTGGCCGAGGAACTAACTCACCCAGGAGCTGTTTTTCAGAAAGGGCTACGGTTCCTTGTCCAACAGAAGCAACGCCCAAACAGAGTTTCTGATGCACCTCCTGAGCACTGGCATGCAAACAAGGGATTGCTAAGACTCAGAGTATCTCTCTGAGTATTTAAGAACTCACAACAGGTACACTGAATGTGAAAATGAACACAGAAAAAAAGGAGTCTTTTCAAAATTGCTAACTATTTTTTTTCCATGTCCATATTTTCCTCACCGCGGGGAGGAAACACAGACTCTGCAGCCCCTGCAGTCAAATATGGTTCTGCAGCACAGGAGGGAGATGAAAGTAGAGACCCGAACAGGGAATTTTCAAATCTGTGAAGAATCAAGTAGAAACAGTTGCAAAACGTAGCATCAATTTACAGAAATTTAAACCTGATGGAGCCGAGCAGTAGAAGTATTACAGAGAACTAGAGGGGAGCACTGCAATGAAAAGGGTCAGCAACGCAGACAGCTCTAACCGCACATTTTCACCTGACTGCCTTGAACAAAACAGGCTTGGGATCCCCACAGCTCACTTCAGCCTGGAATAGTCCCATTCCTCGTCTGAAAGCTGCTGTGTGCCCAGCTGAGGACAGACACAATCCACACAGAGAGCAATCAATCAGAGCTAAACACTGCACTTTCCTTGGTCACGTTTCCTTGGAAAAAATACATTTACTTAAAAAAAAAAAAAAAAAAAAAAAAAAAGTGTTACTGCAAGAACTGGGAAGAAAAAATCCCTGACAATTGACTGGAACTTCCCGGCTGTGGTAAAACCATCTGCCCTCGGTACCCCCATTTCCCAAAAGCCGGCAGCACAGCTTGGCTGGGGGAAAGGCAGGTATCAGACCTCGGGGCCGAGAGAGGGGCACAGGCATCTGCCAGGGGAGCTGCATCCAGCCAGCAACATTCCCCGCTTGCTTCTCTGACAACAAAGCCCTGGTGCGTGCTCCCACCAGGAGGGAGAAACACCTCCATGTCTGGAAATCCTCATTTATCAAAGGCTGTCAGCAGAGACGGGGCTGTCCATGAGCACCAGACCCACACGAAGGCCTGGGGACAGCAAAGGCCCCCGGCCTGTCCCCACCACAGCATGCCTGCTCCAAAGCCTGCAGCCGCCTGGACAGAGGAGGCCGCTCTGCCTTCCCCTGGCCTGCGGACATCCAACACCGACCCCCAGCTGTCAGGGCTGGGGCTGGCGACCCTCAGGGCAGCAGCAGGGACCGCCCTGACCCTGCTGCTGGGGCTGGCCCTGGGCTGAGCACTCGGGCCCAGGGCTGGGGACTGGGCCATGGCGGGGCCCCTGGGCGGTGAGGCCTCCAGGTCCCTCCCCCCAGGCCCATCCGCACTGGCAGATACCTGCTCCTGCTCCTGCTCCTGCTCCTGCTCCTGCTCCTGCTCCTGCTCCTGCTCCTGCTCCCCCCAGGCCCCGGCTGCCCCCGGCCCGGCTCTCGCCCCTTTCTCCTCAGGCCCCTGGGCCTCCGCCCCCTCCGGCCCCGCCCCCCCGGCTGTGACTGACAGGCCGCCTCCGGCTCCGCTGATTGGCTCAGCCGTGGCCAATGGCGCGGCTGTTGCCGGGCAGGCTCAGGCAGCCTGGGCCTCTCCTCCCAGAGCCGCCCTGCACCCGCTGCCCCCCGCAGCGCAGCGGCTCCTCAGCCCGCCGGGACACGGGGCCTGCGGAGAGACGGCCTCCAGAAGGGCCATGGCGCCGGGAGCTGCTCTCTCAGCAGCACAAGGTGTGTGTGTGCACAGCTCTGCCGTCCCTCGGTCCGCTCGGGGGGTCTGGGCCTGCGCAGGGAGGGAGGGGAGGGCAGGGCAGGGGCCAGGGCAGGAGGGGAGGGGAGCTGGCAGGAGGGAGCTTCCCTGGATTTGCCCCGGATCGGCAAGCCTTTCCCAAAACGCGGCTCTGTCTGTGCTGTGTGACGGGAGCCGCTGGCGTGGGCCAGGCCGGCAGCTGGCAGGAGACGGGGCTCTGCCCCGGTCCCAGCGCCCGTGCTGAGCCCAGCACCCAGGGCCTCCCTCAGGCCTCGCCTTGCCCCGGGCGGTGAGGAGGAGAGACGCCCTGTGCTGGCAGGGCCCAGGGCATCCTCCTGCGGCCAGAAGGAAGGACGGAGCCCTGTCCCTCTCCCCACAAGGGCTGACCACTGTCCTTCCCTTCTGTCCCCGGGGCTCCCCAGCGCTGGCAGGCCCTGCGGGGCTCCAGGGCCAAGCAAATGCTGGGGCGCCAGGGGCTCCTGGGGCTCAGGGCAGCTCCGGGCAGCTCCGAAGCTGAGGCACGGCTGCCCCTTTGCTTCTGCAGATGCAGTTGTTTGCTACCTGCTTCGTGGTCAAACCTGTTTCTCCTCGTGGCCCATGGACTGGACAGATGCCACGTCCCTGTTAGTCTGGGAGGACGCCAGGGAAACGAGGAAGCCACAGCACGCACACAGGTATGAGGACAGTGAACAGGAGCCGTGTCAAGGTTTTTCTGCTGTTTCACATCTGAACTCTGACACCTGTGTGCATCCCAGCACCAAAGTCAGGATTTTTCCTCCAAGCTGCACAGCTTTTCACCAGCAAAAGTGAGTGGGGCTGAGCTGGCCTTCAGGATAACTCGGCTCCTGTCTTTTTTAATTGCATGCCTACACTTCCCCTTTTTCCCAGCAATTGCTTGCTTTCTCCCCCCCCCACTCCCACCCCTTCCCCCTCCCATTTCCATCCTGTTTCAAAGGTAATTATGATTTGACTTTCTGGACAGATCATCGAGTAGGTAGACACAGGATATAAGTGTGGTCTGGTGTATACCTCCAGAACTGCAGGCGGAGCTATTCTGCCTTTAAAGGCTGGATAGAGATGGGCTATGGGTAGAGTTCCCATTTGGCAGTTATTCTTTCTTTTGGGGGCTGTGACAGTGATGGTAAGGTCGTCAGCCTGCAGCTCTGCAGCAGCTAAAACTACCAGTGAAAGAGTTTTGATGGCGGATGCTGGTCTGTGTGTTTCATTTTCAATAATCATTTCATTGAGCTGGAATTATTTCGATGCGATTAGGTGATGGGGATCTTCTTGCACTGGTCTTCTGTTTCTGGAGCGCGTCCTGACAGCCTTTGTCATCCAGAGCTTTCCTGTCTGTTCCCGAGAGGAGTGATGGCCAGGACGCAGAACGACTCCTGTGAGTAATGGCTTCACCAATAGGCTTGGATTTAGTGAATCCTCATGGGCAAATGGGTGTAGCAGGTG